>NC_041366.1:18303065-18420565 GCF_900634415.1 Cottoperca gobio | reverse complement strand
TTGAGATATTGAAAGTCTAATTTAAAAAATAAAAGTTGCCAGCCACTTGATGTTTTATAAACAAACATAAAGTCTCACGTGTCACATGATTTTGATGGTGTCACTGCAACATTTCTTTATAAGACAGTCCCGAAATGAAACACACAAAAAAAGGCTCTTTATACAATGTCAGCATTTTAAAGTTGCTCAAAACAAAAAAAAGAAAGAAAATGACACTATTTCATCTGTTGCAAAAAAAGAAAAAGAAAAGAAAGAAAGATGGCGTAGTCCTTTCTGTTTCAGGGGGAGATTAACTGGACATTGTTCTTGTGTGTAAAAGCATCAGTTCATGCACACACGCAAGCACACACACACACATTTCTTATCCACAGACTCTCTTCCGTCCGTCCCGGGAGATGAAAGTGAAGGAGCGCTGAATGTTTACTTGTTTTGTGGTTTCCTTTTTCCCTCAACCTGCCTACTTCTTCTACTCAGTGACTTCCTACATTTCACAGAATGACTTGACAACATCCTGAGAACTTGCTTGGACTTTGTTTTTCACTTTAGTAACAGGTGGACAGACTTGAGAAGTGAGAGCGAGAGGTTCCAATTGAGAAAAGAAAAAAAAAATGGCACCCGTTACTCAACAACTCTACATACTATGGACTATCGAGTGCTTTCTGTGGCGAAGTTGGTCGCCTCTTCTCCCCGTATGATTGTTAAACATTGGTATAAAATTCTGCCCTTGCTCTTTGGCTCTGAGGGGCCGAAAACAAACAAAACCTGGTATTTTACTATTACTTGATCCTCCTTTTAAACTAAAAATGTGGCTGTGTTAGAAATATCTTGACACGGTCGTATCATTTATATTTGGCCGGTTATCTGCAGGCATTACAAAAATACGCCAAACAATAAAATGGGCCCAGGAATGCAAAGGTGCATTAGCAATTAGCTGTTTTAAAAGTGTTTTAAAAGTGTTCTGGAGTGGATTGTTTTCTTTACACTTGCAGATTTGGGCAGTGGGTGAAGTTATGGGCTGGTTAAGGTTGATAAAATGGCGTACCAGCCTCTCTAACAGAATAACTTTGTGTGTTTTCAGAGAGAGTACATCTAATGCACTCCATCTCCCAGCGGAGTATCATCCTTGTGGCCTCAGAGACTTCAGAGAGGGCTACTGTGACAGTGATCAGTGGGTGTGGTAGCCAGCAGTGCTCATGCCAGCCTGGTTGGTTAGCACCGTCCCGTTGACTCCCTGCCCGGGCTCCACCATGCCTCCGTTGCTCACAGCACCCACACCCGTCCATCCGGCACCAGCGTGTAAATGACTGTAAGGGCAGACAGAAACAATGCAGTCAGACAAACGCTAGAAGTTAAACCTCCCGCTGTCACAATGTAAACACGGTTACTATGGGGACTATGATTAAAGCACGATACGACCCATTAACACCCGTTTGGTGTTGCCGTGGTGATAGCAACTGCCAGCGCAAGAGACAAAGTGGTTTAGGGAGTGGAACGAAAACAAGATGGCTGCATGAAAACAAGGTTTAACTGAAAGGATCTTCTCTGGTACTCACTTGTAGCCCTGCTGATCCCAGGTCTGTCCGTAGACTCCATAGCTCGGCACCTGCCATCCATTGGGCACATACTGTCCAATCTGCTGCGCAGCCGTGTTGCTGTACCACTGACCCCACTGACTGTAGGGCTGTGCTGCGAAGCTCACCGTGTTCTGCTGACATACACAATCATATTTTAAGAGGCAGAGTATCACATTGCACCACAGCGACATGAAGAAGCAGTCCAGCAGGGATCTTATTTAACGGAAGTCGTGCAGGGTGGGGATTAAAGACAAACTAAATGTTGTGTTGGGGATAATCCTGGTGCTTACCTGTGGCATCTGTACCTGCTGTATGGGGCTAACCATGTCTGTTGTTTCTTTGCCCCAATAACACTTCACAACATAGCCCTCTATGGATGTGCCATTGACAGAGACGATGGCGTGAGCTGCTGCTTCGTGGGAGTTGAACCTGCACACAGAGAAGAGATCAGAGATAAAGACGACCAGATGAATATCACGTCATCGTGCACGTAAGTGAGGTTCAGTTAATGTTTGACAGGTCAACCACAAAGTCAGCTCACCTCACAAACGAGTAGCCTTTGTCTGGGAAAACACGGATTTCCATTATTTGGCCGAAAGGTGAGAAAGTCTGTCTCATGGTTTGCTCTACGAAGAAAAACAAATTAAACCGTTAATATTCACGTGTGCCTCGAAGCAGAGATCGCTCGGCCATGACAGCTGGTACTTTTCTACGTCTGAACCAGCAGCTGAATTCTACAACTCACCGGTGAGACCTGTTGTGACCCCCCCGCAGTAGACGGTGCAGTTGCTGGGGCTGGACTGGTTCACCACTTCATCAAAAGATAGCTGCTTGGTATTGGTGGCTAAAAGAAAGAATTAGAGCGGTTTTAATTGAATGTCTTTACTCAAAATAGCTCTCTTATAATACAACTGTGTGCTTCTACTGTATGTGCTGAATACAATATCTAATATATGGATTTACATCTTGCACAAATGCACAGAAGGAACTAAATATAAAATGGAAGATTCTGTCATTTTATGTTGTCAGGTGCTTCAGAAAATCTGGAAAACCTTTGCAACGCAAGGAGAGCGAAGACATTTAATTACAGTACACTTACTCTCATTTGTAGTTTTAGGAGCGGGCTTCCTTGTGGCCCAGTTGGTCCTGATCTGCCTTCCTCCCAACCACTGTCCTCCCATCTGCTGGATGGCATTCTCCGCATCCTGATTATGCAAAAGATAAACATGCGAACTCCTGAGTCACCGTCACCCAGCACATAACATCTCACTGCATGTAAACCCTGAGCTTCAACTGAGTCAACAATCAGAACCTGCTAATGTTTTCTCAGTCCTCTAACACATGGGCATTACTGGCACACTTACCCATTTGTTGAAGAAGGAGACAAAGCCATAGCCTTTAGATTTACCTGTGGCCATGTCTTTCACCACTCGACAATCCCTATGCCCAAACACAAAACACAGTTAGTCAAGTTATTATTAAAGTTGTACAAATATGGAAATGTTTTGTGTGTGTGTGTGTGTGTGTGTGTGTGTAGTGCAAAGTAGCTCTTATGATATACTGTAGCATGTTTTAAAGACACTAAATGCAGGGATTAGACTTTAATATTCTATCTTTTTGTCAACAAATCCACTAAAAAAAACAAAAACAACACTGAAGGTCTCCACTAACAAGTTCACATCACTCAACCGTTTTAAACTAACATTAGGTTGCATGTCTCCCCCAAACTGTCAGGATGCAGTTTACATCCACGTCTGTCCAAAATGTCATCCCTTCCTCGTTCTATCCTACTAGATATATGTGTGGCATAAGAAATTAACTATATTTGTGACCCGTTTACATCTTCAGTAGAAACCAGAGCGCTTGTGGCCACAGACAAACTCACACATTACTGGCTTTTGGTCATTTCCTTGGATTTGTTGACATAAAAATGTTTTTCTATATAATAAACTTTATTAATATACCGCTTTTATTACAAAAAGGGATCATAAAACACTGGGGGGGGGGGTAAAAGAAGAAAAAGAAATGGCAAGAGTGAAATGAAAAAACACAACAACATATCATATTCATAAACATTTACCATAAAAGAGGATTTAGTAGCCTGTCTGATACTAAAAGGCGATGTGGAATATAATTTAATTAAAATATAGAATTACACACACTAATAATGATCATGAGAATACACTTACGATATTTTCCCAAATGGAGCAAAAGCTGCTTTTATGTCATCTGTGGTGATTTCAGGACTAAGATCTCCAACAAAGACATGGAAGTGACCTACAAATAAACAAAACATACAATGTGGATCATACAAACAATCAGAAAACATAGAGTCAAAAACATGATCCAATCCAAACAATACTTATTTTATTATTGTAGACCGTATTAAGTAAGTTAAAACAATAAATAAATAAAGCAAGGCGCATCTTTACATGTGTGATGCACCTCATGTTTCGGTACATTTTGTTTTATTTCTTTTAATTTTTTCAGTGTATAGTCCATTTGTTATTTGGAATAAAAAAGTAGTACTTTATAATATGGCTATTTGTCATTTTATCCTTTGTTAAATAGCAGTCTTGTCATCTCATGAGGAATGTTCCAGATGTTTGGCATAAAATATAAAATAAAATAATAATTGTGTATTACTGCAGCGCTGAAGGAAAGTCATTTTGTTCCCCTGAATACTGAGAATTCAATATTGACAATGTTTTCTACGTTGAAACGTCTTGGACCTTGAAGAAGAATGAAACGTTAAAGAACTACTCACTGCTTGTGTCTTTCTTTTGGCTGGTTGGCGTCGTGGCCCAGTTGACCTTGACCTCCTGCAAGAGAGACAGATGTCGAGAGCGGAGGAAGAGAAACAACAACAAGGTGAGAAGTGAAGAACGCTTTCAGAAGAGAGGAAGTTGCTTTTTCTTTGAGGTTTTGTCACACCAGTTTTACGTTTATATTTTGTGATTGAGAACTTTTTTTCTTTTGGTCTCTGTATGCCATACGTGGGTTTTTAAACCACCACTACAAATGTATTTATCCATTGCCATTATCTAAGTTTACATACCTTTGCATTAGTTAAAAAACAGTAAAATACAGGAGAATATAAAAAGGGATATCAAGATTTCACCTTTATAGTCAGGAACATTTCAGTCTCAGTAAAGATTTTGGAGAAAAACTGTAGGAAGTAAGGTCCAAATAACAAGGGACTTACAAACAAGTGATTTTTACGAACTTGTTATACTCCTCAAATGGTCCTTCAATACCTGTTGAGGATAAAATATTTTCAACTGAATGTATTTCTCTTGAAGTTGCTCTTATGTGGATTCTATGGGGAAATAACTTTGCAAAAGAAAACATAGCAGTAAAGATGTAAGGCGACAGAAGAGCATCAATTAAAGTAGATCAAAGAATGTTACATGTAGCATGATTACACAGCAGCGCCATGTTCACTCAATCAACAGATGGCAAACTCACTTCATTAAAAACAGACAGCATGGTGCATTAAGTGGCAATGAGAAAACCCAAACGGCACTTTGTTACTGTGTGAATACACAACGTAAGATATCAGTTTATGAAGTAATATAATGCTACTGCCAGCAAAAGATCTTAAAGCCTGTATGTTCAGTATTTGTGACAACTGTCTAACAAAACACAACAGAAGGAAAGACAACCGAGTCTTTTTTTAATGCTTTCATAACCTAAATAGCTAAAGATAAGATGCTTAAACTCTTAAAAATCAAGTTTATTTCAGCAACTATTCTGATAATCAACTAAACATTATTTCAGCTAATTTTGTAAGAAAAAATGCCGGAAAAGAATCACTATTTGGATATTTGCTGGTTTTAGTCGTCTATAATATTAAACTAAACATTCTTGGGTTTTGAACTCCTGGTCGGACAAAACAAGACGCTTCAATATGTCAACTTGGGCTTTTTCACGATTCTACTAAAGACCAAACAATGTGCGATGAGAGCAATATTGCTCAAATAGATATTCAAATATTCATAGCTTCTGCTGTTTACAGCATAAGAATGGGTCTAAATTAAAATCATAAATGGTGTCAGTATCTGCAATATTTATACATTTCTTCTTCATTTTCACAATTGTTTTGCCTTCTAAACCTACAACTGTGAAGAGGAAAACAGAAAAGGGTAAAATGCACAATAATAATCTGGTTATTGATTTTTTAATCCGTCAAGGCTTTTGTATATTTAATCAAATCACTTGATGGACTATCTACAGAATTGTGTTAATATCACAAGAAAGCAAGAAACCAGGAAACAATTACAAACAAAACCAAAAGCTCACATTTGAGTATTTAGACATTGTGTTTTAAAGATTCAGATACTTCACAGCAGTAACATGACAGAGCTCAGGGTGGTCATTTCAGCTTGTGCAAAGAAGAAGAATGTGCACAGGGGAATAAAACAAATTAAGTGAAGTGGAGCAGGAACAGGGAAGTAAGATAAGATCTAAAAAAGATACAAGTTTTTCCAGCCGCTTCATTTCAACCCTGCCCACCCAGCCTCGCCATAGTGGACTCACCCAGGAGATATGATAGCTTACCTTACCCAGTATTTTCCGACCATTCATTGCTGCGATTGTGGCAGTGGCATGTCTATGCTCATAGAACTCCACAAAGCAGTACGGATCATGACCTGCTGTCTGGAGTGGACAGGAAACACAAATATTAAAATCACATGTATTGTTAAATGTTTTTAATTGTTAAAAAAAGGAAGGGAAAAAATGTCCTTTTCGTGTCAGCTGGCTGGAGGGGCGTGTCGGTGTAGTGTTCGATGGACAGGAGAGTTGCACCATAGAGGACGTGAGACAAGGTAAACAAACATACACAATAACTAAACACGCTGATAGTTATTGAAGAGTTAGGACCACACCAGAGTCTAAACAGATTAAAGGGACATTCACAGCTATGTTTACATGTTGTTTAATATGCTGCAGCTGAGCCGCCAATTAGCTAACTAGCCTGCAAACTGATGTTAGCGGTTTTCCACACAAGATTTGATTGGCTGTATTGAAAGGTCTCCATCTATGATACCACAATGGTTGAATTAATTCAAAATAGGGGGCACCGTCATGAATAGGGATGGGAATTTATTGATATCAATCCTCTTATTGATTCCTGATCAATTTACTGTGTGGGAAAAAAAGTAGGTATACACAGGTTTTCAGCACTATATAAATGCAGTCCATTTACCATTATAGATAGTTTGGTATTAAATTGGAGGCCAAAATAAACCTGGACGCTTTGGATCAACAGGATAAACCTCTGAGTTGTCCTTGAATTGTACTAGCCAAATTATCCCCTCAGGCAAGAGGGGGAAATAGCTAAATAAAGTGAAAAAAGACGACAAATGAACTTACATCTACTATCATTTTACAGCTCTTGCAGGGTCCAATCTGGCCAAACAACTCCAAGATGAGGGCCTCTGTCACGTCCCGGGACAGATTACCCACATACCTACAATGGACAGAAGACACAGACGGTAGTTAGACGGTAGTTTTGGGATGTAACTGGATATTTGACATCTTGTGCAGGTGCTGAAGCAGGATCAAAGTTTTTCCTCCAACTATTACTATTGTGATTATATGAAAAATCCAGCCCAGGACATAAACATTAAGTTAAGTTGCTCAGCAGCTTTGGGGCTGGGGTTGCAGATTGTTTATGTATACACACACATACCTAGATCACTAGGTAAAGGGGTGGTTGCCTCCCCTGTATTTTGTTTGCAAATGTACAAGTAGATTAGCTCAACTAATCCTTTTTAAATTGTGTTGCGTTTGTATCGATTTGCCTGAGTTTGCCTTTAAACCATAAATGGCTTATCTTGATTAAAATGGTGTTTAAATGTCTTCTTTTGTTGTTGTTTGGTTGTAACATACAACAAAAACAATTTAAAAATCCACAGTCCCATGGAATATCACCATAACAGACTAATGTATGTGTAAATGCAAAAACCACACACGCGCACGCGCACACGCACCATTAAAAAAAATAGATACCAACACCCAGCAAAAACGAGATTTCAAATACAGCTTCAGGATTGAAGTTAATGATTTAAAACAATGAAATCACAAAACCATTAATGGCAAACTATTGTGTGGTCTGTATTAATATAATCCAAACAGAGTGCAACTAGGGACCTCTAACATTATTGCAACGTCTTCGGCTAACCGTGTCTAACAACACTGCAGGCTTTAAATAGATGTAAAGTAATCTCACCCAGGTAATTAAAATAACCCTTTAACCAAATTATCAAATCAACATCAGCATTAGATTATGTTTAGCGAGGGTACTGGTAACAAAAATATCCATACAAGTAGGTTCCTAGGCCTGTGCAATAACGATTCTATCGCCCATGAAACGTTATGGGGGTAACGATAGCACACCAAACTCCTTAGAAAAATCAGGCAATTCAGTGTTCTCCTGTTCATCGTCAGACATACTTGCAGCGTAGAACAGGCTCTGATACATATGGCTAATCTGTGCAAGTCACTTCGGCATTCGGCATACACAGAACCCAACACACAGCATTTATTTGAATAATAATTCAATTTTCTTTGGTAATTGGTGTGAACCGACGCGTTCATTTGAGACATTTCTGGAATTAGTTAGCGTCAACGAATGAGCCGAATTGACCAGATGGTAGATGATTACGATGTGTTTAGATGTTATGTTATCACATTAGGTTTAAAAACATACATATACATACGTAATAAATGGTTTTTGAATTGAGTATGGAGGTCCAAATCTCTCCGTTTGGGAACTGGAATACGCTGCATCAATGCTAAATTAGCTACGTGACGGACACAAGCGGTTAGCTAACGGTAACGCAGGCAGACACACACACACACACTTACAGGGTTTTGGGCTGGTCATCGTCCATTCTGTTTAACTTGCTGGCCGAGAACAAGTCGCAACCCTGAGAGCAAATCCACGACTGTCGCAGGCAGCTGCCTGTGACACCGTCAAGTTATTTTATTGCGCAGTATGAACTGATTAACCGCCGATGTTAGCTCCAGAGTGAACAATGGGCAGCCGACAAAGATGGCGGAACGACCGGGGCCAACCCCAAACGCGCATGCGCAGCTCTTCAGCCAAAGACAACATCAAGGCATGTTACAAAATGCTGTCAACTGAATAATACATGTATATAACACATATTTTTTCATATGTATAAATGTAAAGTCAAGTTGTTGTTTTACAGTTTTTCATAAAGAATATGAGCAGTATTTTCAGTCTATTACAAGGTGTAAAGACAGATGAGTGTGCTGCTTTTTTTGTATAATATGAAGAATAATATATCTACTGATATTTTCTTATTTATTTATGCACTTTATTTTAAAATTATTTCCATTAATTCACAGTACTCACAGTATACATTTGGCCCCCTTTAAGGGATCACTTCAACATGTATATATGTTGTTTTGTATACACTGAAAAACAATCCATGCTAGTATTTCAACATTCAGAAAATATTATTTGGGAAAAATAAATCTTACTTTACTTCTCTGAAATGTCCTCTTTGCAGCCCAATGTATCCCAAAATTATTTTGAAGGAACTTGATTGTAGGATGAGAGGCTGAAAAAAGGTTTAATTATTCTTTACAGGAGGTAATGTGTGTACATTTTAAATAATTCAAATCAAAAGGATCCTAAACCCATGAAAAGTAGCACTAAACAGCTTTACTTGCTTGGCTTACAATGAATGAGTTCAAAGTTATAAATTCAGTTTTTTAAATTGCAGATATATATACACTTGAAATTGCAACATTGGCACTTTGCAATTAACAATAAAATGTTTTCTATGTAATGTCTAATAAAAAAAATCCTTGTAGCTCTGAAACTACAATAAAGACATGTATTTAAAATCCTTACAGATAATACTTCCTCACATCCTCAACAATCATGCTGACCTTACATGTAGTAAGTAATACCTGCTGTATTGCAGGTGTCTGGTATTTTCATGAAATATAAAACATGTTTTAAAGGTTTCTTTTTATTTTGTAACATATCTGAATAAAGATTAAACATCAGCCCTTCCAGATGTGTAAAGCCACCATAGTGTTTATAAAATGCAGGGAGGAGCAGTGTAAATTGCTTTTAAAACAATGAAACCTGATTTATTGTCACACCATGACATTTAAACAACAACAACTATAATTTGTCATTAATTTACTCAAAATTAATGACAAATATATAAATTAAATTTACTACCAATAATACAAATTAAAAAGGTCCAGTGGTTTCCATGTCTGCATCCTGATGCTGCTACATGCTGCTCTGATGAAACAGTCCTGTACAGCGTACAAGCCGTGTATTCAGAGACGAGTTGTGCTTCTCTGCTCAGTCACTCCCTCATCTTGGGCACACGTTGTGGTCCGTGACGAGTTTCTCCATCCTCTTTATCTTACGCTTGTTCTTGGGCATAGGTTTGTCGTACATGCCGTTCTTCAGTAGATGCTCCTTGCTATGATGAACCTGAGCACCGTGCTGCAGCTGGAATGAGCACAGGGCTTTCAGGGGCCTCAGCAGAACCTGGACACACAGATGGAAGAGAAATTTAAAAGAAATGTATTTATTTTTACATTGCAACCTCTGCTTGGTCCAGTGAAGCTCTCGGAAAGAAACATCCATGTACTATATCTCTTATGGTTTTGGTGGTTTCACGTCTGTTTTTAATTTCATAGCTACTATATGTTGGTAGGCTGAATGGTAGCTACAATTAGAGAGAACATTGGACTTATATTCATCAAGTGGACACAAACATAACCCCAAATGAATGCTAATCATGCTCCATATGTACTGGATGTGTAATTAGCCAAATGTATATAATAATCAGTTATTTCACCACGTCACCTCTTGGATGTCATCATTCTGCTCCAGGATGGACAGGGCGATAGCAGCACATTCCAGCGTGGACAGACAGATGTTGGAGGGTTGTGTGCGGATCACATACTGACTGGAAAGAGTCCTATTGAGCTGCACCTGGTAAACCAAAGCAAAGGTCATCAGTAGTGTAAATGTTGACATATAATAAGCAATGGATTAAAGTTATAATCTAGTTTGGATACCATTTATGGTTGTCATTTAGTGCATTTTACTCTTTATACACACACATTATATACAGTGGATATAAACAGTCTACACACCCTTGTGAAATGGCAGGTTTTTGAAATGTAAAGAGAGAAATAACAACAACGTAAATCTCAGACTTGTTCCATCTTTAATGTGCTCTTCCAACAAACAAAAATCCAGAAAGAAAAAGAATAAATTGTTAGGACATTTTTTAATTAAAAAAACCCACAACACCCTGATTGCATTAGTCTGCACACCCCACCCAACTAATACTTTATATTTGCATTCATTACAGCAGCAAGTCTTTGTGAATAAGTCTCTATTAACTTTGCTCATCGAGACTTTGGAATTGTATCCCTCTCTTCTTTGCAGAAAAGTTCAAGTTCCTTCAAATAGCGAGGGGATCTCCTGTGTACGGCTCGCTTTAGGTCGTTCCACGTGTTTTCGATGGGATGGAGGTCCGGGCTCTGACTGGGCCATTCCAAGACTTTGACTTTCCTTTTCTGAAGCCATGCCTTGGTCGACTTGGACGTGTGCTTTGTGTCATTGTCATGTTGGAACGTGAAATTCCTCTTCATCTTCAGGCCAGCAGGTTTTGTGCCAGAATATCTTGATATTTGGAGATCTTCATTATCCCGTCAAGCTTGACAGGAGCCCCTGAGCCAGCTGAAGAGAAGCAGCCCCAAAGCATGATGCTCCCACCACCATGCTTCACAGTCGCTATGGTGTTCCTTGGATGATGAGCTGTATTGGCCATTGCGCCAAACATATCTTTTAGAATTAAGGCCGAAAAGTTCAACCTTTCTCGTCAGACCACAACACATCATCCCACATGGTTTGGGGTGACTCAAACAGGCTTTGATATTTATTTTTATAAGAAAGGGTTCCCGTCTGGGAGGAGACCCCGGGGAAGACCCAGGACTCGGTGGAGAGATTATATCTCCTCACTGGGAACGCCTCAGGATCCCCCAGTCGGAGCTGGAGGATGTGGCCCGGAGAAGGGAAGATTGGGGTTCCTTACTGGAGCTGCTGCCCCCGCGACCCGATCCCGGATAAGCGGTAGACGATGGATGGATGGATGGATGGATGGTTCCCATCTTGCCACCCTACCCCATAAGCCCAGACACGTGCAGAATACGGGAGATGGTGGTCCCATACAAGGAGGGACCAGTACCTAACAGAAATTCCTGTAGTTCCTTCAATGTTGCCGTTGGCCTCTTGGTTGCCTCCCTGATAAGTTTTCTCCTCGTCCTCTCATCAACTTTGTAGGGTCGTCCTGATCTTTGCAATGTCTCTGTGGTGCCACATTTTCTCCACAGTGCTCCACGGTGCATGTAATGCCTTCGATATTCTTTTATATCCCTCTCATGATTGGTACTTTTCAACAATTAGATCTCGCAGTCTCTTTGGTAACTCTTTGCGGTCCATGGCTCTCCCAGTAGGATGCAACGCCAAACATTTAAGCAAATCCTACAGCAACAGCTGGTTTTAATCAGAATCACTTTCATTGACGGCAGGTGTATGTTATTTACCTACAGGCAAGTTTGAACACAGCTAGAGCCCCCATTATGAAAGGGTGTGCAGACTTATGCAATCAGGGTGTTGTGGGTTGTTTTTATTTATGTCCTAATAATTTTTTCCTTCTGGATTTTTGTTTTTTTGGAAGATCACATTAAAGATGGAACAAGTCTGAGATTTACGTTGTTTTTATTTCTGTCTTTATGTTTCAAAAACCTGCAATTTCATAAGGGTGTGTAGACCTTTTATATTCACTGTATATATATATATATATATATATATATATATATATATATATATATATATATATATATATATATATATATATATATATAGTAGTTTTCATTGTTAAATGCGGATTTAAATTGACTTCACACGTACAAATGATTCAGTCAGATTAAGAACTGACAGTCTATCTTCTCAGAAGAAAACTACAAATTAATTATGATTAACTGATTTCTTTATAAAAACAATGTGAGTTTGTTTAGTCTTCAAAAAACCAGTTGGTCTATGATTGCATTTAGACAAAACACTACTTAAAATACAAGAGGGAAAAGAGGAAATGCTCCAGTGTTCACTTGCCCACATTTAAGATATTTATACTATTTTGCTTTGAGTTCAAATTAGTCATGTAATGTGGGTGAAGCCGCTTCGCAGCAGTGGGTGTAATGGGAGCATTTGTACCATTTCACAGGGAACTCTTCTCTATGCCAGCCAGATTTTGTGATTTAAGCAGATAAACAAAGATCATTTTAACATATCAATCTGTAATTGGCCAAAGCGAAACAGTGAAAGGCAAAGGTTTGTTAACTCTTTTTGACAAAATGAACTTCCTTTTCTCTGAACACATGCGCTCATCCTCTCCTCATCCACACAGTAATACACACCTGTTTTGGCAGGTGAAACAGGCTGTTTTTGAGGAACATGTTTTTGGCCTGGCTCCAGGTGCCATCTATGATGATCACATTATGTTTGACTGTGCCTACATCCTGGTATTGCACCAACTCCTCCAGGTTCTGGGATTTGGGGCCTGGGTACAGGATCAGCGTCCTGCTGTCCCGACACACCGCAGCCAGCTCTGGGTGCCTGACAGGACAGTGGGAAACAGAAACTAAATATATAAGAGAATTCAGTGACAATGGTGTTGGATTGTTGTGTGCTAACAAGAAATACTTCTTACTTTTCCTCATTGAATCTCCTTCCGACTATGACATTGCATTTTCCTTGTGGCAAACAAGCAGCAAGTAATGGCACCGTGCGAAGTACTCTGCTCTCCTGAAAGTACACTGGAGTTAGAATAGTTGATCATAACCATGAGCCTCTAATAAAGATGTGCTAATAAATGTCATTAGCTGGCATGTTTGGATAATAGTAAAACAAACCAGACAAAAAACAAACATAGCAATGCAATCTAATTAAATACAACTAGTGCAGCGCCCGATTGCTTGGTCTGAAGTATTGCTGGTTGCAGCTTTCACATTACATTGGACATACAGCACCCTGCCAACAGTGGGCAAAGCTGTCATCAAGGCAAACAATGACTATTTCAAAGAACCTATAATATAAAACATATTTGCTTTGTTTACAATTGTTTTCCTTATCACATAATTCCATATGTGCACCTGACTATTGTTTTAAGACACATTTGATCAATAATGAACCCATCCAACCCTAAAAAAGTAGACATCATTTGCTTGATACATTCCCTAGTGTTGAACATGCATGTCATATGTGACATGTTACAACTCACCTCTGCAGGATGCTGCACTATGTACAGGCATGTGGAGACCTCCAGGGGTTGTGGTGGAAGAAAAGGACAGAGACACACCTTCTGAGGGCGACTACATGGGAGGAAAGTTGAAGACGTGAAGCTGTGATTGCACCTTTACTTCCCAGTAAACTGCCCCCATCTCTCTGTTTCAGCTGGGTTTAATCTGTTCCCTCTGTTCCCTCATTAAAGCATGCCAGTTACTTGAGGAGGAGGAGAAGAAAGGGAGGAGGAGGAGGATTTCCAACCACTCTAACTTGTTAGCTAGCTAGCATTAGCTTCACTATAATTCAGCTCACCGGCAAAGTAAACACGTCGGTCTTCTCTCGCCAACCTCGACCGGGAGGGCAGCCAGGTCACCAAAAGCGTCGACCAATCCATCTTCCGTCGACGAGCTGTCCCCGGTTTCTGGTCCGTTTTCTTCAGAAGAAACTGACGAACAAAAACTGGGGACAGTGTCCATTGTGGAGTTAGCAAAAAGCTAACTTATCCCATGTAGTAAAACACAGCGCCGAGGACCGATTCTTAACATAGAAATACACCAACTAGAGAAACTGCAAACCGATTTACGAGCTAGCTAATAATTTGAGTTTTTAGTAAGTTAATTCGTTTTTTAATAAAACGTTTATTTTACCACAAGGCCTGCCTGAGTTATTTTTGTCATTTAAGTTTTGTTATATTCTCTTCATGTCAAACAGCTATTAGCATGCCAAGCTAAATTATTTTTAGCTAAGCTAACGCTACATTCACAGCAACAGAGATGTTAGCTAACTAGCTTTACGACACATATAGCAAGAAAATGAAAACTTAAGATATCTTATTTAAGTTCAACATATTTCGTTAGCATCTTAACTTGAATAATTGGTGAAATATAATATTTTTATTAGCTGTGTAAATTAGCATATCCACTCTATATACTGTATATCTATGGCCTAATGGTAAACCATGAACTCAAAGCTGCCACCTGTCGATGTGGAGGAAAAAGGTGATTTTAAAAGTTAAAACAGACCGGAAAATGCTCATCTATAACACTGGATGTCACCAAAGCTCATTTAAACTGATAATAAAAGGTCCAAACCTTTAAACACAACAAATACCCGGTCAAATAAAAAATACCAATCGTGTACTGCACCTTTACTTATCTTTATATCTTATTTATACCACATACCATATGTATGAAGTATTCAAAAACACTTTATAACAATGTGGTATGATCTTCTAAATAGCATTATCTTTCAACACTGTGCTGCATGGTTTATGGTTCGTTGTGTACTAACTTGTAACTGTATATTTTTATCAAAATCTCCATCGTGACTGTTGTATTTTATTTATGTCATATTGCTTATTGCTGCTCTGCATGTTTTAAAATGGCTACAATGTGTGTTGTCCTTATAAATAAATAAAATGAAGGTCAGCAGGCACAGGATCACTGCTGAGCTCCAGATGGGATCCATTGGATTCCGGCCTAGAGGCAACCATATCTGCAAATAATGCTTGACATAAACCGGCTTTAATGACCACATGCGGAGGGGAAATACTGCACTGTACAGTCTAAAAACAGCCCTGTTGGATGGCAAAAACATGCATCTATACACAGTCATAAACGTCAGTATCTTGCCTGATATTCGGTGAAATGTAGGATCAGATACACACAGTTAAAATGTTTTAATTAAGCATTCATGTCGGTTTTGGAAAACATTAAGAATATACACATACACATGTTTTTTTGTTTACAAGAGGGTACACAGACTCCTAGCTGAGACGAGGTGTCAGGTTAACAGCTAGAGAGGCTTATTTATAGCTGAAGATCTGCACTAACGTCACACGAACACCGACACATGCACTCTCACCCTTTTTTATTCACACTCGTGACCCAAGCGTCTCCCTTTAAACAACATGCTTTACTGCCACCCATCCACACCGCAGGGACTGGGTTAACCTGGAGAAAAAACGAAAATATCCTCCTCTGGATATTTGATATCAATTAGAAAATCTATGAACTATTTTGCACTCTTTATAGATGATGTTTTAAGAATGTACCTCCGTTGATTGTTGGTTAATTCTGCTTTGATTTTAAGACCTCGAATCAGGACACACCAGTAAGGCACTTGGCAATAAACGTGTTGAAAACACTGTAGCTCAGTTAAAGTATTACACACTGTCCTTTATCTTTAGCTGGTTCATTCGACCTATCGCCCTCTGGATTAACCTTAGTTTTAGCCAATTCTGATGGCTTAATATCTACTTCTTCTGGTTTAAGTGCTTTAGTCTCACTTGTTTCCTCTTCTTCTACTGTTGTAGTGTCTTTCCCCTCAGCTGTAGCTGGGTTTGTGGTTCTAACAGCTATTTCATTGTTATCTTCTACACATTCAGTTTGTGGGGAATCCACTTCTGCTAAGGCATTTTCTAACAGAGCATCACTGGAGAAGGGTTGCATTGTTTCCTCCCCATCTCCATCTCCCTCGTCAGCAGTCTCTGCCGGTGATGCCTTCTCTTTCTCCTCCTCCCTCTGTTCCTTTCCACCAGCCTCTTCTTTTTCTTGCATAATATCGTCAACTCGAGTCAGGGGCGTGAGGTCGAGACATGCCTTTGGAGAGGATGTTGCTTTTCTCCTAGGAGGGGCAACTGGCTTTTGCTTTTCCAAATCTTGTTTCCACAATTCCTCATCTCTACTGACGTCCAGATGATCATCTGTACCTCCCCAGTCAGGTTCCTCAGAGACAAACTCGAAGCTTGAGACGCTAAGTGGATCTACTGGGATTTTAGCTACTTTTTCTACCTTAATGGAGACTTTTTTGTTCGTCTTGTCTTTAGTTTTTGTTGTTGATTGGGTTTCATCCTCGAGCGATCGAGGGAAAGTCTCTACCTCACATGGAGACGAACTAGCACTGGATCTGAAGAAGTCTGTGATTTCCTCCTCTGAATTTGGCATCTCACCTTTTTCAGGCTCGAGCAGCAAATCTTCAAAATCATACAAATCTTGGGACAACACCCGGGCACCTTCTTCTGGGCTTTTTTCTTTATCAGCTGGCTCCACTTCCAACGCAGGAGTCTCATCTATAAGGACATATTTCTCTAAATATCCCCTGGCTTCTCGGTCTGATTGCCTGCTGTGGAAAGACTTTTCAGACCCCATACTTTCTGTATCCTCTTCTTTTTCCCGACTACCGATTGCTTCTTCATATAGGTCTGTGTAAAGAAAGGCCATGGCTTTGGGCTCCTCTAGCAAAATTTGGTCAATCATTTTGGCAGGTCCTTCTGGTAGAAAGATTGGAGTCAGGATGTCCTCTTGGCTTCCAAACAAAGTCGAACCGCTCGGTTTTGAAGGGAGCCTCAAGTGCGCGCCACATTCGTCGTCTTTGTTGAGAGTCTTCATGAGGTAGTTGTCTGTACCGCCGTAGAAGACTTCATCTAGAAGCTCGCTGGTGATTTCCTCGAGGCTAATTGTGTCTGACTTGTCATTATCCACAGATGTTGCTGTGGTGGTGTTGTCTTCAGACTCCACAGGTCTCTCAGCGTCCAGGATCTCAGTCTCAGCCTCTGCCTCTTGCTCCACCTGTCCCTGTGTGATCACAGCAGGACTTCCTGGAGCCTGAGCATCAATCATGGTGAACGCCTCAAAGTAGTCCACATGGCCAGCAGCTCCTCTGACCGGAGGTCTGGCCACTGGAGCCCCCGGTGGATCCATTATATGTGTACCTGTGGAAGATGAGGGCTTGACCTGGTCTCCACTTTCTGTATCTGATCCTGTGAAGAAGAGCTCGTTATCGTGAGTCTCTTCACTCGCTTTAGGAACAAGGCTCTCCTCCAGATAAGAAAGGTTGTCCACCATTGCTTTGCTCTCCTCTTCATCTACAGTGATCAGTTTTGGAGGAACAACGATGTTGAGTATTTCAGAGCCCTCGGACACTAACCTGAATAGCAGTTGCTCTTTATCTACCGTTGGATCATTCGCCTCTTCTTCATCTCCTTCTTCGGTTTTCACATTTGGCTGTGAGACTTCGACTAACTCTGGCCTCCCTGAGATGTTCTCAGAACTTTCTACAACTTCTCGTTGTCTGTCTGCTTTTCTCTTCCTCTCTTTAGTTTTCTTCCGTCTTGAAATCAGGTCCTCGTCCATGACAAAGATAATCTTCCCTGCTGGAACAGACCCAGGTGTTGCAGGCCGCATGACAACCATAGAGCTGAGATCCACAGTTCCAGCTTCGGATGCCCATGGCGTGCTGCAGCGACTAGGGGTCGTCTCCCATGCGATGCCGCTGTCCTCGCCTTGCATAGTTACCATGGAGAAGGAGGAGTCCATCATCAGGCACTGCATCTTGGGCCGGACGTTGTCATCGTGGACGGCCTCACGTAAACTGAAGGCAGAGAAACAATTGGGCAGTGAGATAAACAAACACACTCAAAATGTTTCTCCCATGTGTGACAGAAGAAATTCAAGGTCACTAGAGTGAAGCTAAGCTAATAAAGTCGTCCAAAGAGGAGCAGCATCAGATAACATGATTGAAATGGACTCGTAAAAAAACATCTGCAAAATAAAATATAAATAGCAGCTTCAAATGTCTTAAATGGATTAGAAAATATCTTCACAAAATAATCATGTGATCATTTAGTAAAATGATCTTGTAGCAGTTTGTTTTCCCTGCAAAACAAACTATATACGTAAAACAATTACTGATATTTGATTATATCTGTGTTGACCTCACTTCAGCCTTTCACATTCTCAGCATACATGCACTCAGTTGCCAGTTTATTAGGTCCACCTAGCTAAAACGAATTTAGTCTACAACAACAACAACAGTCTTGCAATAAATCCTCCCTCTAATGAAGGTTATAATGTTCAGTTTTTTAAAAGAAGCGTTGATACAACCTTATGATCATGTTGGAGGCTGCAGCTTGAGGTGTTGTTACAGGTGTTTCTATTATTATATATATTATATATATATATATATATATATATATATATATATATATATATATATATATATATATATATACATGTATACATATACATATATATATATATATATATATATATATTAACTCAAACGCAAAAGCACAGACAGGTTTGTGGCACTAATTTCATACAGGAATAGATCCAATTATTTCTGTAAAATAAACAGTTGCCTCGGAGCGACTTGGGATTTGTTGAAACTGAAATAAAGCAAACCTCATTACACACAAAGCTTTGGTTTTGAGCTGCAGCAACACATGCAGAATACAATTACAATTACTGATCTGAACCTGTTTCGAAGGTTCTCCACTTCATCACTGGCCTCGAGGTTTTGTCCAGTAAAATCTTCAGGTGTCAACGCCATCATCTCAGTGTCCACATCCGCCTGTGCCACATCTTCTGTCAAAGCATCCATTGTTGTAATGTCTTTAATAATCTGCTTTCGCTTCTCTCCACAACTCAGCGCTGCTCTGTTGATCACATTTTAAGCCAAGAGTGCTCCAGCTGAGTCTCCATGCTCAGCGTAATCTTGAAATAGAAAACCGGTCTTCCAGTGTTTCATCTGAAGCATTTGCAACATGCAGGGAGGTTAATTTGTCTTCTGTTCACACTGGCTGACCCTTTGCATATTGCATGTTCAATAAATAGTTTAATCTGGGTTGATTAGTTGTAGCCTGTAAATTGAAACTGTAAAAAATGCAGCAGCATGTATAAGGCTTTTGCTTTATTTTTCTTGTCACGTCTAAATATAATGTTTTGCTGGAAGCCAATATCCAATGTCATGCGTCTGTCTGTAAGTCTGTAAGTGTTAAATTTGTTTTTTTTTAGCTGTGCAATACCAGTTTGGGATCAAACAAATCCCATATTAAGCTTTAACAGTGTATCGAGGGAAACAAAATAGATAAATAACACGTTTATGTCCTCTTTACCCCCTATAACACATATTTATGGCCTACTATGTTAATCTTCAAAAGAAAATCTGCATATTGTATTTAAAAATCTTGTGATCCACACTACGAAAATATCGACCTTGCACCTGTTTATGTCTTTCTTGCTGCATGACAGGGATACTACATGGAAAATGAAGGACTGGGGGAATCGGGGAGGGATTTAGTCAACAGGTTGTATCTGGGCAAAAGTTGTCCTCATGTGTAAACTACCTTCTGTAAATCATAATCTTGCTCAATGGACATGACAAATGTAGGCTAAACATATACTGGTATTAACACGCATGCTTTTGTATATTTAGCTCGTTTCCTACAAATCACATTATACAAGCAGTGAAAAATAAACAACTATGCATTAATACCAGTGGTGGAATGAGCACTCAAATATTTTACATGAGCAAAAGTTGAAATACAACAGTATAAAAATACTCTGTTACAAGTCATGTATTCAAAATCTTACTTTGGTCAAAGTACAAAAGTAAAAGTACAAATTATGCAGAATTTTCATTGCATTTCAGAATATATATATTATATTACTAGATTATATTTAGTGATACATTCAGTAAAGGTAAAGGTATCTTAACCTAAAATAATGAATCATAATGTATCAATGTATTTATATGTTGTATTGCAAATCTGCAAAGAAACTCAAGGTAGCAAATACATATAGTGGAATAAGAAGCACAATATTTCCCTCTGAAATGGAGTAGAAGTATAACATAAAATGGAAATACTCAATTCATTAAGTGATACGATTAGGGATCTGTGCACCTCAGTGCTGCCTGTGTCAATATCTGTCCACAAGATGGCAATCATCAGTAGCATATAACGTGTTTCTGTGTCACTGATAACTGTTTAAACTATATAAATGTCTTATATTATAATAAATTGGTTATTATTTGGTTTTGGAGTGTTTTTTTGGACAAAGCAAAGACATTTGTCCCCTTGTGATCTAGGATACTGGGATGGGTGGCATTTTTCACTATTTTCTCATCTTTAATAGACCAGATTAAATTAATAATTGTATACAAACTAACTGATTAGTTATTATGTATTAGGCTATTATACTGTAGATTAAGAAACCACAAAGTATACACCTGTGTTAATATAAGCCTCACCTTTATCAGCTGCAACATTAAAATGATGGTTACACATTAATTCATCAATAATCATAATCCAACAATATTATTCTGAAATCAAATGAAACTTTTACTTTTGGTACTTTGAACATATCTTAGTTCTAATACTTTTGCACTTTTGAATGGAGGACCTTGTACTTACTAACAGTGTATTTCTACACTGTTGTATTGATATTTTTACACTTCAGCAAAATATCTGAATACCTCTTCCACCACTGCCACATATACAACTTTTATTATCTTTATTTTAGCCACACCGGATGTGAGGAAACGCTTTATTGCCAATTACGTCAGAATTTCAGAGGTGACGTGATGACGTCGTACGGAGCAGCAGTGGAGGATGGAGCCGAGTTAAATGAATGAGATGCGGGCTGATAGAGACCAGACAGGCGGATGATAAGAGGATGAACCGGCCCATGGAGCATCTGGAGCATCATTTAAATCCCAGGGTAGCGCTTAGCTAAATTTACGCGAACAATTAAGTGAACAATAAAATAGTATAGTAAATAATTTTTTATCAATGACTGCACTACATCACTATACATTTTAACGTTTACATTAACGTCGGTGAAGCAGAGCTGTCTTGGAGGATGGTGAAGATAAAACCTGGAGTATGCACCAAGTGTTTTCTATTTTTTCTCCAAAAACACCGGGGATGAAGCTCTCTCTTGAAGGAAGACGTCAACCATCGCAAAGCGGAGTTAAAGGACTGACTGGCAGTTAAAAAAAACTCTAATACCATACTCGGTTGAAGGAATTTAATTTAATGGCACAGCGGACTGCAAGAAAGAGCCAGCGACTGAAAGTGGGATTTATGAACAGTCGGTTTATTGATTATTTGTTCGGCTGAGGATAACTAAATCTACATGTAGCAGTTCGTCAGACTTCATAGTGTTGTACACACAAGCATCTGCTAACGGAGTAACGTTAGCAACGGCTGGATAAAGCTATCTTATTTTTGCGCTATTTTACAACACATCATTTTTGTTTGTCTCTTTCGACATTTTTCTATTTGTATTTAAAAAAGGCAACTTCACAGCCTAAATGATGTTATAAATCACACTGCCTTTCCTGCCAGTGTTGCCCCGAGTTTATCTCGATAATCCTCGTTTGTGAGGAGTTTTATTTTAGCTAACGGTTGCTAACTACTGGTTAGCATCAGCGCTGCTTCTCTACGTTCATCATGCATGCACAGACACGTTTGCTTGGATGAAAGCACCAAACAAAAAAAATGTTCTCAAAGGCATAACAACAACACCACTACCACCAAGCCCATGTCTGGACTGAGAACAGCGCCGTGGCCGTGAAGCCACAACAACCGCAGCAGCTTTGGTTGGACAGAGAGAGAGAGAGAGAGAGAGAGAGGGGATCAAAAGCTGAAGCTAGCCTCCAGCCTGTTCACGTCGCCCTCAAGAGACCACCGAGAGGATCATTTTCGACTCAAAATCCAGCACCAAAATCCTGCAAAGATGGGGTATGTAACTTGCATGTCAAGATACCGTTCTCAACCTACATGTCAGGGTACGACTGACTTTGTTTTTTTGTAGATTTGAGCAGCCCCTCTGCAGATTTCAGCAGGGCACTAAAGCTGAAACACTGTTAGCTTAGCCACCCTTGGCTAACTGTATGAAGAGTTCTCCCGTCAGCTCTTATTAAAAATACTAAAGAAAATGCTGGCCCCTATAGAGCATACTGCCCCAGAGATACAACAAATAAAGCACATACTCCTATTAGAAGAAGCTGCCCATCAGTATATCCACTCACAGCCTCCATACACTGACATTGTAGATTACTAAAGCCAAAAGATTAGGCTGTAATAAAGCAGGCTACTGTTGGTGGAAGTATCACAGCTCAAGCAGTTGCTTATTTTGGTACAATGTGATTAAAAGGATGTAAGACAAACGGTATGTATTACTGTTTTTCTCTCTGTTCCATATGAAATAAACGCAAATATTTTATTTTGTGCTGCCAAAGGGAAAGCATACCTACTTAAATCCCCCACCAGACAATAAGGATCTCCCCTGCATTTAGCTTGTGTGATGCATGTAGCTGAACCTGCAGATGTATGGTGATTCTCCTGATCAAGAGCGACCTAGTTCTTACTCCAGAGGACAGCAGATGATGTAGCATGTGATTGGTTTGTTGTCATATTGTGGGCGGGGTGGGGGTCAAAGCACATCCTCTGTAATTCTCAAGGCCAATGGTTATAATCCAGTCCAACAATCAATTCCTCAGACACAGAAAGACAGCATGTTCTATGTGTGCACTTAGCCCCATAATTAGCAAGTCAGCTGTTCCAACAAGTACTGGAGCTTCTGTTCTTGTATAATAGATGATTGTACACATTGTACACTTCTGAATAAAACAGTGTCCAGGGAATATTTTCTTCTTAACCAGTTAGGACAGTAAGTCAGAGATCAACATGCCCCCAGCATGTTTTCACTAGAAACAACACATATTTTAGAAGCACAGGAATTTAGGTATGACGAAGCAGGGATGTTGTTAGATGGTTAGCTCCATAACCTGTAGGGAACCCATGTAGCTTTAACTTTAAAACCATTTAATAAAATATTATAAAAAGATATTAAGCAATAACAACACGCTTATAATGAAACCTTAAAGATAAATCCAAAGGATAGAACACTTCTTACTTATCTTTATCTCAGGTACACAAATCTGTGCTGCTGTTGATTAAGTGCTGTGTACAGGAGCTGTGAGAGAGCTCTTAAAGTCGCTTTACTCTTAACTATTACACATGAAAGTTGACAATCATAAATCAAAAATGGCAAACACTCTTCTCATCTTCCTCATCTTCTATGATATTAAACTGAATATGTTTGGTCTCTGGAATCAAATCTCTAATCAACTAATAGATTCATAGAATATAGAATAAATCAAATGTAGATGAATCGATAATGAAATGATCATTAGTTGCAGCCCTAATTATCCACCAAGGATGTAATGTTTTCAGTTTGGTCTGATTGTCTGTTTGTAGGCAGGATTACAGGAAATTATTTTCATGAAATTCGCCAAAGAAATGTTTTTAATTTGAAAAAAAAGAACCCATTAAGCAGATCCAAATCACAGTGCAGATATACACATTATTTCTCACTTATGGAACGGCTGTGGCGGAGGTCTGCGCTCTCTGAGTGCCCTTCTAGTTTCAAGTGTTTCTACAACCGACATTGCATGACTATGTATTGCTACGTTAGGTCATCACTTAATTTATTAGTCTTATTGTATCTTCCATGTACAAGGGTTCAGCCATCAGTGCATGCTTGTACCTTGAGAAAAAGTGAGAGAGAAAGACGTCAACCAAAGTATGCTTTACACACAAACACACACTTTCTTCTATCTCTTTTGTATCTGCCGCCAAAAGCTGTGACCGGTGAATGACATCTGTGTTTTTAAACTGGAGGTTGTGCCTTGCCAAGCCCCTGCTGCTGCTCCCTGCGAGTGGGTTAACCCAACAGGGATGCTGTGATCAGAGAGAGAGAGAGAGAGTAAGAGAGAGAGAGAGGGGGAAAGAAAGAGGGAGAGAAAGAGAGAGAGGGAGAAAGAAAGAAAGAAAGAGAGAGAAGCAGCCCTAAGACAGAAAGAAAGACAGAGAGAGAAAGAAGAAAAAAGAAAGCAAATGAACGACAGAAAGAGGGACGAGCGCTCAAGAAACCAGAAAGAAATATGGTCAGCGCGACGCAAGAACGGGAGACTTCTCCCTCTCAGCGGGTCGCCCTCTCCCCTCGCGGGTGCCCTCCCGCTGGCGCTCGCTTCTCTCCCGCGTGATCTCTCCCTCGCGCGCTGTCTCGCTCCCTCTCTTTCTGCACCTGCTCCCTCTCTCTGCTCCTTCTCCCTCCCTCGCTCTCTCTCTTTCCCTCCCCCGCCCGACTCGTTTCCCTCCCGCTGGCGCGCGGACTCGCGTTCTCGACTGCTGGCTCTCTCTCACTCTTCTCCCTCCCTCGGTTCTCTTCTCGCTCTCCCTACCTCTGTCTCCCGCGCCTCTTTCTCCTCCCTCTTTCTCGCTCTCTCTTTCTCCCTCTTTTCCGTCTCCCTTCCCTCGCTCGAGCTCGCTGTACGCCGTCGCCCGCGGTCTGCTGCTCCTTCCTCGACTCTGTTCCCGTGCGCGGCTCCTGCCTCGGTCCGCCGGGAGAGCGCTCGCTCCGCGTCGCGCGCTCTCTCGCTTCGCCCGGCCCTTGCTCTCGCTCTCGTTCTCCCGCCCGCTCTCCCCCCTCGGGCTCTACTTCCCGCCCGCGCGCTCGGCGGCCTCTGTTCGCCCGCCCGTTCGAGGCGCGCGCCCCCCGACGCTCGCGTCGCGGCGCGCGCGCGCGCTCGACCACCCGCGGGAGACGCTCGGGCTCCCGCAGCGCGCGCGGGAGCCCTCCCTCCCGCTCTTCGGCGCCCTCCCGCGTTCGCTTCTCTCGCTTTCTCCTCTCTCCGCCCGTCCCCCTCTTGCGCGCTCGCCTTGCCTCGCTGCTCGCCATCCAGAGTTGCGCCGCGCGCTGTGCGCGCCCTTTCGCGTCTATAGCTTTCGCCCTCTCCGTTGCGCCCGTCTGTCGCTCTCTCATTGCCCCTCCTCCCCGTGTGCCATCTTTCTTCGCTTCGCTCTTTCTCCCTCGCTCGCCATACGTCGTGTCGCGTGGCGCTCGTGTTCGACCCCCGCGTATCTCGCTTGCTTTGCTCAGCCTTCCCCTCAACTCCCTCTGGCGTCTCTCTGGTTCGCCACGCACTAGATTTGCGGCCGCGCGCGTTCCGGGAGCACGCCACCTCTTGTTGTCGCTCCTCTCTCTCTCCCTCCCTCTTGCGTTCGGTTTTCACTGCGCTCTCCCTCTTCTCGTTCGCGCTCGCTGTGCCGGGCGCCCCGCCCTCCTCCTTTCCGCTCGCTCGCCTTTCCCCTCCCGCTCTCGCGTGCGCCCTCCCTCCCGCCCCTCTTTCACTCTCTCTCCCACCCCTCTGTGCCGCCTTCCTCTCTCTCTCTTCCCGCCACGCGTTCTTCCCCTCCTCTTGTCTCGTCCGCCCGGCCGCGCGCGGCCAGCTAGCGCTGCGTCCTCTTTGCCGCGCGCCGGTCGCCCGCCGGCGCGCTCGTCCGCGGGCGCCGCGCGCGCGCCTCGCGCTCGCGGGCGCCCCGCCCGCGCCGCCGCCCCTTGCGCACTCCCCCGCCCCACTCCCCTCCCGCGGGCGCCGCGCGCGCGCTCCCGCCCAGGGCGCGCGCGCGGGCTCGCTCGCGGGCGCCGCCTCGCCTCGGAGCGCTCTCGCGCCGTCGCGCGCGCGCGCGAGCTCTCGCGCGCGCGCGCGCGTTCCTCCCCTATCCCTCTCATCTTTCTCTCTCTCTTTCCTCTCTCTCCCCCATCCCTCTCTCTCTCTCTCCTCTCGCTCTCGCACGCGCACTCCCCCGTGTCGCGCCTGCTCCTCTTCCCCTTTCTCTCGTCCTCGTTCAACGCGCTCGCTTGCGCCGATCGCGCGGGCGCACGCCCTGCGTCCCCTCCAACCCCGCTCTCTCTCCGCTCCCTCACCTCCTCCTTCTACTGCTCTCTCACTCTCGCTCCGCTCCTCTGCGCTTGTCTTATTATGTTTGCAGCTCATGACCAGCCCTGGGTCATATGGTTGTTGCCATGACGACACAGCAGCTAAGATAGTAATGCAGGGTTATCTTTTCTGTAAGCACAGACTGCAACCGTCCGTGCTCCGACACAGTGTTTGATGAATGAATGTTTTATAATGCTAGCATAAATTAATATGGCTTTTTTAAAATTCTCATTTTAAGAGTGAAGAGTTCTTAAGAATAAAATGAAATAAGTTGAGTGACTTATTTCCAAGAAACGTCACACACCATTCTGGTAGACAGGAGATTTAAAGTCGTCCTTTCCGCATAATTCTTTGTGGAGAAACTCAATTTTACAAATCTGCCGATTAAATCAACTAATTGATGATTCGACAAAATCGAGTGTTTGTTGACTAAGAATTTCTTTAGTGGAGGACAATCCAATATGTCCATTTATCAATAGTCGATTAACAGAAAAGTAATCGTAATGTGAATATTGTTTTCTTTGTCTTTAATGATATAAACTATACCTAAGTCATTTTCTTCTTGCTTTTCTGACATTTTATGGACCAAACGATTAATCAGTTTAAATAATAATAAACAGATTCATCGATAATGACACAAGATTCATTGTGTAACTGTGCGTGAGCCACGTCAAAGATAAATCTTTGGGTTTTGGATTGTTGTTTGGACAAAACAAGACATTCATAAATCAGGAAAATAATGATCAAACTAACTGACAATGAAAATAATCTTTAATTGCAGCCCTACTCGTAAAATGTAATTTGACTAATATTAAAAGTTGGTCTGAGTATAAATGTGACATCAACAAGACTCAATGTCCTGAGGACTGATTTGCAACTGTGCCGATAAAGAACGTACTGTACGTAGAGATAATCTGAGTACATTAACTTTTTAGCCACAGACACAACATGTCTTTGTCTCCCGGGAACACGTGTGTCTGTGGGCGTCTTCGGTGTTCTGCTGGTTGTAAGTAAAGAACTGCTGATTTGATAACATCTGTGGTCAAAGCTCTTGTCATTGAGACTTGACTGCCTCAGTACGCTCCATTGTGACAAGGGATTATGGACTAACAATCGCCTCACACTCTCATGGAGACACACACACACACACACACACACACACACACACAACGAGGGCAGATTTTGATCTAGGCCACGCTGTCAGACTAATGACACCCTGAAATGTAAAATGACCCGTTAAAATGTGGTCAGGGCACCCACTCCGAGGTCAGCATGTTTTCCAATAGTCAAATTAAAGTAGTGATTTAATCAATCTGATTAAAACAATGCTGAAGCTGTATTTTACTAAATATTTCTTGGCCTCGTAGCGATCGCCACGGTGGTGAAGGGAAAGCTGCAACGTGTTCTTGCCACGCGGACCTTTAGTTAAGTCGGTCGCTTGCCGCACTTGTCGATCTCAGACTGTCGTTTCTTCAGCTGTGTAAGTACTCGGGAAATATTAAGAATATTTAGTTTTTCTACTTTTTGTTATATTAAACCATTTTGTGGTATGAACACACTGAGACGACACACCTGTGGCGACTTATTACTCGACGTGTGGCACACTAATACCCACAAAATATAAACTATTATTACCTAAAAACACACATATTGGCTCCAACAGCCTGAAGGAAACTAAGTTGCATCGGCTGCGTCGTCACTTAATAATAAGATGAGATAAGACAGAACTTCATTCATCACGAGGGGAATTATTGTGCAGCAGTTGCCGTACAAAGTAAGAAAGAGTGCAAATAAAAACAACAGATTATCAATCGTCTAATTTACTGCCTACAGCATTAACCTCTCCTGAATTACTTCTGAGGAGCACATCCTTTGCTAACTCATGTTTCGTGGCAGGTTCCATGTCCTGGATGCCTTCAGGGTCCCGGGGGTAACGTAAGCAGCTTGTCCTGCTCTTTATTAGATTTTGTTTATATTCCAGAAACCCGGGGCCAAAACAGCGTTTCATTCACCAGACGCACACGTTGGTCCTTATCCTAAAAGTAATTTTCCTCTTGTAATATTAACATGCTTTTTGAATACACGAACAATGAAGAATAAATCTAAAAAACAGGGTTATGTTCAGATGAACTCAGAGTCTAAGCGTTACTACTATAATACCAGGACTAACTCGCTCTGTACTGCAATACAAGAGCAACCTTTCTATACTTCCATGTCTTCTGCATGGATCATGGGCTGGGGACGCCAGAGCACAAAGCTTGCCATGCTTTAGCACGAAACCTCCCAAACTCTCGTCTTAAACCGAGCTTTACATAATAACTCGTCCTGAACACGTCCTGGTAGAGACGGAAGAGTTGCTGTAAGCAAATCATGTCAGAGGAAGTAAAATGTCTTCATGATGCTCACACGAACACCTCCACAGCAAAGACAAATGGACATTTGATTAAATATAAAAGCTTGTTTTCATCTCGTCTCCTCATGTGCTGTGCTGGGGCTGAAGAAGTATTAGTAGAAGTCAAAGCAGCAATACCACAGCGTAGAAATACAATAAGTAAATAAAGTATTCATTGTGCAGAATTGGATAAATAGTGACATTATGGTGAGCATCACTTTGATGATGCAGACAGTAAAAGTGCAGCTGATTTCACTAGTTAATATACTTTATGGTTTATAATAATACATCATTTTAATCTGCAATGTAACTACAGTTGTCAAACAAATGTAGTAAAAAGTTTCCCTCTGACATGTAGTGGGGTAAAAGGAAAGTAAAGTACCTCCAAAATTGTATTTAAGTAAAATACTCGAGCAAATGTACTTGGTTACATTCCACCCCTGGTACTGCTCTACATAAATACCCTACATATTTAACATACCGTTACATATATACGTGTATATAGTATATTCTCCCCTCACATTACCACCGTCTCTCTGATTAACTGTGTCCATCTTTACATAACATCTGCTGACTTAATTAACACGCTGAGACGTGACGAGAGGATCCCAGAGAGGCTGAACACTCATCGTGTCCCAGAGGTGACATGTCCGCCCAGCAGTCACGTCTACTTCCCCTGGAACACACACACACACACACACACACACACACACACACACACACACACACACACACACACACACACACACACACACACACACAGACGTCTTGGGACCAAATCTACATGAAATGAGTCCAGTGGCAAAGTAGATTAAGTGCATTTACTCAAGGACTGTATTTCCATTTTATGCAACTTTATACTTCTTAAGCTAAATAAACTCTTTAAAAAGCTGAGGTATTAGTACTTGTAGTAAGTAATAATACTTCCATCCCTGCTAATGTTGAAGAGAAAAGCATTCAGTGCTGCTTGTGAAACTCAAGCTCACTGTGGTGTCGGAGAGACCTTTTGTTGTTTTAGTCTTTTAGATACATCCAGGAGATTATATAAGTAGCTACATGCAGATTTAAGAAGAATATGTTGTGCTACTTCAGCGTCTCACAGACAGCCTGAATGTAACATGACGCGTCCCTCTTGTTTATTTCTGTCCAGAGGAACTCAGATGCAGCAGAAATTGGAAGTGATTATGTTTTGCATTAACCTGTTTCAGATAGGTATCAGCAATGGTAGCCAAAACACGTACAGACGTCACTGTCGGCATGCAAACACGCTAAACATCCGCAGGGAGCATGAGCATCTGATTACTTATAAAATAAGACAGTTAAACTATTTGTTCTGGGTTTGTTTTTAAAGAGTTAGAGGAGAAAGTTGCAGCATAGTTTCTTTGTGTTCTTGTATTTAAAGTGGTAACGTCGTCCATTTGGACCTCCCTTTTTTACAGTTTTACAATCCGTCTTTGTTTTGAGCTGGAGAAGAATCATCGGTCCCACACAAATGAAACATTGGGATGTTTCCAAACACAGTCTGGTCTGGATATTTCCAGACATACATCTTGCTCAGAGATCTTTATGGATTTGTTCAGAGCAGTTACATCTTGTGTTGCTTTAAATCCAAAGAGCCTGGTAGTTTGTTCATCCATAGCAATGTTGGGAAGCCGTCCAGAGCCTGCGGATCTCAGTATGTTGGCACAGGTGCTTCCAGGTCTACGTCAGAGTTCGCTCCGCTGCTCAGCTCTCACACATTCACACATTCAAGGCCTCGCATGACAACCTGACGCTTCGTCTTCTAGCCGAATCAGTTGAGCATGTCACCTCTTGAGCTGCCCTCTATGGGCCGACAAATACAGACCAACTGTCTCCACAATATAGATCACATGATCTCAAATCAATTGAGCTGTTGTTGTTTTAATCAGTTCTAATCTTTGTCATGCGAGCGGCTCTGGAGCTGCACCAGCGTTAAACAGAGGCGTGTAGAGCCACTGCTGCACATTTGCCGCCAACATATCTCCATCAGCAACTGCTGTGTTGCTGCACTACCAGAGACAAGACGAGGGGGGTGGGGGGGAACACCCATTAGGCCTTCACACTGAGAACAAGTGTGTTTCTGTACAAATGTCTCAATCTTCACATGTGGTGAAAGGTGTAAAGTGGCACAAGAGGGTTCATCAGCAAGTGAACCGTTTCCTGTTTCACAGATGATGACGAAGCTGTCTGTCATCATCTGTGAAACAGGAAACGGTTCACTTGCTGATGGATGTCCATGTCTGTGTTCGCACGGCTGCATTGTTCAGTTCTTTTTCTTCAAAAGTAAAAAGCAAATGAACACACCTGGCCGTTTATTTTTTATTCCAACAACACATGAATGCAGCACAAATGCAGCACAATGCAGCAATGTTAACAAAAGCACTTTTTTTATTTTCTCTGACTGTGTTTTTTGTGATCGTCATGCACCATAAAACCGACGCATATCCCGTGAATGTGAAAAACTATTTGGCAATAAATTAGATTTCCGTACACTTCCCAAAATGAACAAGTGTTTTATGCACCGTTAAATATCATTTAGGTCGTCTGAATCCGAGCATTATGCCTGTTTGCGTGACATTATCTTTGTCAAGCTTCAAAGAGGCTCTCTGCTGAACATAAGTCATTTTAAATGACTTCATTACCCCCGGGCTCTAAAGATTCATTAACTCCAAGTAATGGAGTCATCCTGGAGTTATGCATTTATCTGTGTTTTGGAACATTGCTGAAGATCTCCGTTTATGAAGCACATTTTAACATTTTCTTTGAAATGTATTTGATTGTGCACCGCTCCTACCAAATCTTCTGCTTATAGAAAGCACATTGAGTATACTCCCTATCTGCCCTCTTGTGCCACTTTACACCTTTCACCACATGTGAAGATTGAGACATTTGTACAGAAACACACTTGTTCTCAGTGTGAAGTCCTAATGGGTGTTCCCCCCCCCCCCCCCCCCCCCTCGTCTTGTCTCTGGTAGTGCAGCAACACAGCAGGCTGGTGAATTATGAATGAGCTGGGAAGCTTTTTCTCGCACCTTCCTCCTGATTCTCCACATTCTTCAATACTTTCTGTTCCTTTCCTTCGGCAGCCTGTTGGAACCTGTTCACACGTTTGCTCGTGTCTTTTAGACATTTTAGTGGCGCGGCTCTAGAAATGGCACTTTGGTCCAAACCATTGGATGGATTGCAATGAAATTTTGTACCAACACTCATGTTCCCCAGAGGATGAAGAGCACTGACTTTGGTGTTTCGATGACTTCATCCTGATAAACATCAGCATGTTAGCATGTAGCTCAAAGTACAGCCTCGCAAAGCTAGCATGCTAACAGTTCTGCAGACTTTTAGTCTTGTTTTATTTTTATTTTGATATCAACGTACGTCTACTTGAACACAATGGTTTGCTGAGATGTGGCGGCTGCGGTGATTTAAGTGTTTGTTATTTTATCTATTTCGGTGTAACCAAAGCTTGTTTTTCCTCCTCACAGGCTGGTGTTCAGTTACACACATATTTAAATCTTAACCTCAGAGTTGAGGCACTTTAAAAAAAAAGATACTATTATTGACTCCCTTCCTCCTCCCCCCCCCCCCTCTGTGTCTTCCACAGAGAGCAGCCTATCTTCAGCACCCGGGCCCACGTCTTCCAGATCGACCCAAACACCAAGAAGAATTGGGTTCCCACCAGTAAACATGCTGTAACGGTCTCCTACTTCTTCGACAGTACCAGGAATGTATATCGAATCATCAGCCTGGACGGCTCTAAGGTGTGTGTGTGTGTGTGTGTGTGTGTGTGTGTGTGTGTGTATTCAATATATCTCACCTGTACCTCACAGCTCGTGTGACTTGTTTACCTCGGCCTGACTCCTCTGTGCTGAGGCCGTGAAGGAGGCGGTCGGGCCCGTCATGTGTATCTATGTGGCAGTGATTATTTTAGTCTTGAGAGGTGCAGGGGTGGAGTTAGTTATGCAAGAGCCTCTCTGGGTGACGACTGCTGTTGTTGAACCGGCAAGTTTTCGCTGTGTTCTGCTGGAAATAGCAGCGTTGGGGCGGGCTGGTGCTGGAGGACGTTATTATCCAGAGAAACAATAAGTGTTCTCAGCAGAGAAGAAAGAAATCAGAGACAGATGCCACACAATGAGAAATATGTCGGGTTGGGTTTCTTTCCAAATTCCAGAAGCGAGACATTTTTTTGGAAAGTAGATTTCCTAAACCAGTTTAAAGTTCAAACAATATCTACCAACTAAAGAATGATTGTTTAATTGTATTAAATTGTACTTTCTTTATAATCAGTAATCATCAGTTGTTGATGACGTGCAGACGTTGATGCAGCTACTAGGCTACTTCAATATATATATATTATAATATTATAATATATAATATTATAATATAATAATAATATGTTATTATATATTATAATACATAATATTATAATATATAATAATATTATTATTATTATATAATATATAATATTATAATATAATATATTATTATATATTATAATATAATATATTATTATATATATATAATATAATAATATATTACACAGAACTCCGACAGCAGCCCTCCCCCTCGGGTCCCTGCTCCATGCTACACCAGTTTGGGGGTCCTTGTCCTGAAAACGTTGAAGATCCCCGTTTCATCTCATTAAAACATATTGTGCATTTGACAAACAGTATATATATTTTTACTTATGGATTTGTTTTGTCCTCCACAGGCCATTATCAACAGCACCATCACCCCCAACATGACGTTCACCAAGACGTCGCAGAAGTTTGGCCAGTGGGCCGACAGCCGGGCGAACACCGTGTACGGCCTCGGCTTCTCCTCTGAGAGCAACCTGGCCAAGGTGAGAGCCGTCACACAGAGGAGTCCTGATATTAATATTAGTGTGTATGCTTTCCCTTTTATATAAATAAATTACAAGGAAGTTGTGTTTTATGAGTTGTAGTTTTACCGGCTCCTCTTATTTTTAGTTTGCAGAAAAGTTTGCAGAGTTCAAGGAGGCAGCGCGGTTAGCAAAGGAGAAGTCTCAGGAGAAGATGGAGCTCACCAGCACTCCCTCTCAGGTAACAAACACCTGCACGCCACATGACACCGCTCACCTCTTTATTAAAACTCCAGATCCATACATGCTGACTGAGGTTCCTTCTTGAGATGTTCAGGCCGGTACTTTCTGAGATTTGTGCAGTTTAAGGCACAACAAATCTTCATCCTGATCTCGTCATAAGCGTTAAGTCGATAAGTACACTTTGCAGTGGAGTACGTTTTCCATTCAGAATCAGTTAATTCAATGTTTATATGTTAATAACTTTGGTAATGAGCCTCAATGCGACACCAAAGCCAACTTAGAAGAATGTGAAACTCTAATGTAATCATGTACTGAGCTGTTTGATGTTTCGCTCAGCATTACGCTCACATTACAGCCGCTAAGCTAACGCCCTGTGGCTTGTTTTACCTCCTCTGCTCTCCCGAATGAATCCTCCTCAGGGTGGCGCTGTAAAAAGGAATGTGTTGTCAGTCAGCAAACCTGGTAAAAAGAAGGTAAAAAATGAATTGAAAGAATTATTTTCATGACTTCGATGGCTCTTCTCTGTGTTTGTGTCTCATAATCCACATTTTAAAGAGCGTTAAATGAGAAGATACTACTCTCTTGTCTGTACATTAAATATGAAGCTACAGCCAGTTAGCTTAGCTTAGCATAAAGACTTGAAACGGGGGGAAACAGCTAGCCTAGCTCTGTCCAAAGGCGACAACATCTGTTTACCAGCAGCTCTGAAGCTCGATAATGAACATGTTATATGTAGCTGGAGGTGGTTGCCTTTAATAAGAGCCAGGCTAGCTGTTTCCCCCCGTTTTCAGTCTTTATGCTAAGCTAACCCTCTCTAGCTTCATATTTAGCACGAATAAAGTTTTTTCCTGTTGCTTTAACAAAAAACATTTTTAATAATAATATATTTTATTGTCTCGCCGATGTGGACGCAGGAGTCGGCTCCAGGTGATCTGCTGTCACCTTTGGCGCCAGAGAGCATCAACGGCACAGACGACGAGCGAGTCACACCGGACACACCTCACACCGAACCCAGAGCAGAGCCCTCCCAGAATGCACTGCAATTCTCACACAGGTAAGCTAAAGCCAGCTACAAGAGGAAGCAAAAACCTCATCATCGTAGCTGGTGGCAGACCCATATACAGGCGGATGATGTCATTATTCTTTAGCCAGTACATTGTGCAGAAGACATTTCCTTCATAATGATAATAAGTTAAAGCAAAAACACTTTTCTTCCTTCATTGTTCAGACATCCTGATCATGATCACATTCAGGAATGTAAATGAGTTTCTGAGAGTGCTGATTTAAAATGAAATTGGAAAAGTGCAGCACGGAGCGCTGCGGCTCACGTCCATTCATTCATTCATTATTAATCTGGTCCCCGGGCCTCCGGACAGCATTAAAGCATTACATTAAAACACTATGCATGCTTCCTGTTAATTAGAAACCACTAAATGAGTGGAGATAGTTTTGCTTAACTTTGATATTAATGCAGCAGAAAGACTTAGTTCAAGTTCTTAGTTATTCATGTAGAAATGAATAGAACAGAAAAGCTTTCTTCTCAAATAACCCCGATAATCACACCAACAGTCTTCTTCCTCACGTCCCAGTTCACCCAACATCAATAAGCACTGGGAGGCCGAGCTGGATGCACTTAAAGGGAACAACGCCAAGCTGACGGCGGCTCTGCTCGAGTCGACGGCCAACGTCAAACAGTGGAAACAACAGCTGGGGGCCTATCAGGAAGAAGCGGAGAGGCTACACAAACGGGTACCACTGCACACGTGGAATGATCGGATTTAGAGAGTTCATTTTGACCGCGTTGCGACGAAGACTTTTTCTTTGTATTCCAGGTGACGGAGCTGGAGTGTGTGAGCGGCCAAACCACAGTGATCAAATCCCAAAAGACAGAACTCAACCAAACGATAGAAGAGCTGGAGTCAGCGCTGAAGGCCAAGGAGGAGGTACGAGGAGCGCGTGACAAGTGTGTGTCCGGAGAAGTGCTACACGTCTTATTTGATGTATAATATTGACTCTTTCTTGAATAACTTACAGGAGTTAGAGAGACTTAAAGAAGAGGTGGAGAGTGCCAACGAGTTTCAGTTTCAGAAAGACTGCCTCACACAGAAACTGCGGGTGAGTGAAACACGTCCGTGCAGTAACTTGTGATGAGCATGTTGCTGCTTATGCGAGTCCAACAATGTTGTAGGAGTACAATCAAAGTGATGAAGAGAGCGATCCGCCCGTTTTAAACCATTTAATGACGGTTTAAGAGTTTCAGTTTAAACTAGTTTAAAGCACCAAATTCTGACATTTTTCCCCGTAAATGTATTTATCTGCTAAAACAACCAACGAGTCGTTTGCTTCCAGGACACGGAGTCGAGGAACCAGACGTTGGAGGTCCAGCTGTGCGATCTGGAGCAGTGTCTGGAGAGCAACCAGCGGGAGAGGGAAGCCTTTCGCAAGAGCCTGCGCTCGCTGCTGGAGCTGCTGGACGGCAAGATCTTCGAGCTGACGGAGCTGCGGGACACGCTGGGTAAGCTCATCGAGAGCAGCTAGAGAGACGAGTGCACCGTCAACCAACTTCATCATCAGCGCAGCCAGCGCTCAGAGAAGAAACCACCTGCATGTCGGCACTCGTGTCGTCACGGACATGTAACTTGAATTTCTTTTCTCCACGTGTAGACGTGTATAAGTTTACACACAACTTTATGCATTAACGGTACACACTTCTTTTTTTGCTACGTCAGATGCGTACATGTTTACAGACGCGCCAAGTGATGGAGGCTTTGCTTGGATCATGCCTTCCTTCTCTGGAATATTCTTCTCTTAACGACACGGAAAAACTTTGAATTCAATCGTTTTGATTTCTTTTTTTGGAAGAAATCTGTTTGTTTTTTTTGCTCCTTCAAATCACGCAGACTTTTATCAAATGGACACGAGCTGCGCTTTCTTTTCCCAGCTTCACTTTGGTGCATTCTGGTCACCTGGTTGGTTTTTTTACCTCCCCATCTTTTAATCATCGTCAGCCAAATGAACACTTGGGAGTCAGATGAGAAGGACTCGAGCTTTTTCCTCAACTCTGATTCATTCTTAGTTATTTGAACTCTGGAGGGTGACGAGGCGCTAAGAATGTCATGAAGAGAGAACTACAAATGTTCCTCCTGTGACTGAAATCGACCGAGGGACTGCCAAAAAAAAAAAAAAAAAAAAAAAGGACTTTGTCTTATATTCTTATACAATATATGAGCAATACAAAAAAAAGGGAGCATCAGAGGGTAAAGAAACACTTTCCACTCTCACTTTCAGGTACTTTTACTCCTCTCGGATACGTTTAGACCACAAAACGAGATTTTATTCACTTTCTTTCTATACACTTTTTTTTAAAGAATATAAAACAAATTCATAGTGCACTTGTAAAAATGGAGTTTGTGTGTATGAGTGAATCTTTCCTTCTCCTCGTGCAATGATTGAATCCTTTTCTTCTGTTAATTTATTACTAACTGTTTCTGATGATGAAAGTTGTACAAAAGCAAATAACTTTATTTACATCTCGTTTTCACTTAATCTTTTTTTTTATTTGTTTTTGTTATCGTCTGGTACGGGGGGGGGGGGGGGTGTCGAGGTAGTTTCGGGGTTTTTTTTTTTGGAGAAAGAAAATGGCAATATTTTTGAACTATTTATGAAAATGAAATGAGAATATAAAGAGAAGATCGCAGGTTGGATTTGCAGAGAATCTTTTTTTCTTTTGCCAAATAATGTTTTCCTGTACAGATTTGAACTGTTGCTGATGTTGCCTTTGGTACAGAGATGCATCAACGGTAGCTAACTAGCGGTACTTTATTTTTTTTGTGGGATTTACTATTGCCAAAAATTCAGCGACGTTAAGAGGGATAGTATACGATACACCCGAAGAACACTATTTAAGGGCTTGTTGTTGGTTCGGGTACATTTGGGAGACTTGAATGATTTTAGCGGTGACTTTATCACGTTGAGAATTACGAATATTGCAGCTTGAAAAAAAAAAAAAAAAGGGAAAGAAACATTTGAATAAAACTTTTAAATGTTGATTATACCACATGCTTAAAAACACAAATTGTAATTTTGAGTTTATAGTAAAAGAAAACCAAATTAAAGTCCTGCAGTCGTGTCGTTCTTTCACATTCTGGTTTCATCAGTCAGATATATTTTACTTAAATATAAAAGTAGCAATACAAAGTAAATCTGCAAAGTAAGGAGTTATAGCCGTCGACAAATATTTATAAACTGCTAAAAAGTAAAGTGTTCAACCTTCATACAACAAGGAGCATTCAAAGACATTTTGGTGCTTCATTTTATTTTGAAAGGAAAAATATATATAATTGGGATATAGAAAGCAGAGAGGAATGTCATGAGGGGAACCAAAAACAAAAAAGCAACAAAAGAAAACCTTATAAAGTACATTTACATTTGTATGCTTTTTAAAAACCATTTTAAAATATGAAGTTTCAATAAATACTTCAATACATTTAGGCATGCGGATATATTTTTACATTTCATTACAGTATTTAATTCATAAAAATTACTTTTTCTTCTTAATTATTGCACTTACGTTGTGATGGGTTCGTCCTAAAACCAGTCACATGCATAAGGTCATGAAAGGTTAAAGGTCAAACTAGTTCAGGGTTAGAGAAAATCTACAAGTTTTTCTTTTTTTTTAAAAGCACAATGGTTTCTTAAGCTCAACTAAACGGGGACGGAGCAGTGAGGGGGGGGGTTACTGTCAGGCAAAGATCTGCTGCCAAGTTGTACTGTTACACATGATCCAACAAAAATGTTTAATATCATTGAAGACTTCTATGGATCAAAGAGAAGCACAGGTTGAGCCGCGATGTCGTCGTGCTGCATGCAAAATGTTCAAGAGTCACAATGATTTTCAACACTTGGCGGCTGTAACGCCACGTTCACAGGAAAAGTTTGACATTTTTGGGGAAAACGCTTCTTTGCTTTCTTGCAGAGTGTAAGACGAGAAGATCAGATACCACACTGTTTGAACATTAAATATGAAGTTAGTGGTTTTAAACTTGTGATAGAAGTCCAAAAGTCACTCTTTTTTAGCTCTGATTTTAGTCTTCACCAACTCCAGAGGGAAACATCCGGACGCTTAGCTACTAAATGAGTTTAAACAGACGTGCATTTGCAGAACTAATAACTCAGTCTTCATCCTCAAAGACTTTTCTCTTAAAACCAAAAAAAAAAACCGGTTTGAAAACACTGCAGATGAAGCAGAAATCTCAACTTTGAGTCACTTGTTTGTTTAAGTTTTAGTGCGGTGTTTTCTGTGCTCAATACTGCCCCCTGTGGCCAAACGGGCATAAAACACCCACTGGTACTTGTACTGGGTGTTTTTCCCTCCCAACCGCCACAAGAGGCAGCACTAACTACGCTTACATGCACACGTTTAATACGGGTCATGTAAACAGCATTTTCCCTTTGGATATTCTGAATTAGGCCTTATTCTGAACGTAGCATTTTCCGATTAAGACGAGGGATATATTTCGCGTTTCAGGAACATGCTTAGGAGAAACGCACCTATTTTTAAACATCTTTTATTTGGATATGCGCAAATATCGCAAAGCCGACCTTTTCAGGAAGGTGGTTGAAGGAATGAATGAAAAGGGAGGCTATATCTGCCACTGGTGGAAAACTTTGAAAAGTGTAATATTAATTTTTCATTAGCCATGTAAACAGCATAGTAGGCATATTGTCTTTTTCAAAATAAGGGCAAAAAACGGACTATTTCGGGTGTGTAAACGTAGTCAACGAGCCCAAACAAACTTCTATAAGCGACACAAAAAAAGGTTCAAGTTATGATTCAACAGCGCTTACTTTGGCTAGCTGTTTCCACTCTTTATGCTAAGCTAAGCTAACCGTCCTGGCTTCCCATTGGCTGTACAGACAGAGAGAGTGGCTTCTAATCTTCTCATCTAACTCGGCAAGAAAGCGAACGAGTGAATTTCCCCCTCTAAATAAACGCTAAGTTAAAATTGAGCCATGTTACTCAGTGAATGACTTCAAAACAGGAAAGTAAATGTGAGTTTCAGTTAAAGACAGGTTTGACACATAATAAGAGACTGGTATAAAAATCACACACACACACACACACACACACACACACACACACCAAACTCAAACAACAAAAACTCCAGTGAGTAAATAAACTTGGAAAACGAATGTTGAAGGCAGTGGAAAGAGAGAAGACTCTCAGGTAAATAGAATGACGGTAAAAATAAATATAAACATCACTTATGATCCGAGATGTGAGATGTGGAGGATCAGGGGGCGGCGTCTGCGACCAGCAGAGGGCGGCGCAGCCTCAGACTTCAGCTGAACCGTTTCCTGCAGACAGGCTTCAATATGCTGCGTGGAAAAGTCTCAGCATCATGGAAACTTAGTTTGTTATGCATGTTTGGAGCATTTCAAACATGGGGGGGGGGAGGAGGAGCTGCTTTTGCTCAGTATTTCCCCATGAAACAGACATCGATTTATCTGCATGTTAGTTTTTCATTAGGTTAATCGTTAAAATGCTGAAGGTGACGTCCAAAACATATATATATATTCAACGGACATAAAACTGAGAAAAGCAGCAAATTGTCACATTGGAGAAGCTACGACAAGAAGAAAAATACTAACCTCTTATTTAAATAATTGCAGATTAACATTCTGCTGAATATTTCCAGCTCTAATTATAACATTTGAAGAATAGAGCTCTATAAAATAGTGTTTCATCATCTGTGTTTCTACCACTGAAGCAGCTTTCTTTCTTTTTTGGTCGCATGTTATTGGGTCTGGAGTAACGGTAATGTATCATAACGGAGGACGGTCCCACTGGAGGTCAATAATCTTCATCAGAGGGGGGGGGGAAATCCTCTAAATATATTAAAATATTACATCCATCCTTCCCCCTCGCCTCCCATCTGAAAGTGTGACAGCAAATTCAGCCAATCACAGAAAGCGAACAAAGTTAGATTCAAGTATTTGTTTATATATATATTTCAATTGGTGCTGAATATATATTATATATATTTAGTCAAAAATACTGACCCGGTCAAAATGGCATCCATGGATGAGGAAAAGCAGAGGATGCACAAGTCAACACATGCGTGTGTATTTGTTTATTTCTCTGAAAACCTAAAAGCTATTTGTGTGCTAATATTTCCAGTGTGTGTGTGTTGCCGAGTTTACTTTGCATTTGTGACGCAGCTGTGCTTCTTAAAGTCCGACTCCTGTGGGGGCTGCAGGTGAACCGTTTGTCTCGCATTACATCCTGCAGCGTGTTCAACTACATCAGCTGTTTTCAAAGTTACACCAATAAAGTCAAGATTAAATATTTATAGATTGTTTTGTAACTCCTATTATTAGAACCATGCTCTTAAGTTTTGGAACAACATTTCGCATGATATTTGGGCGGGGGGGCGGGCGGGGGGGGTAAACAGGAAGTGTAATGTCATGGAGTCAGTGAGTCAGTTGTGGGCTACAACTTAAAACCAATTTTAACAAATTGGCACCATTGAAAGTATGTACGCCAAATGAGTCGTTCTAGGTTTGCAGTGAACCCGTGAACTTACTCTGGACGATCCTGATGATTCTCAGGCGACTTCTGAACTTCTGTTCTGCAGTTATTATATATCATTTCTAAGTGTAAGTCCCACTGAATATAAACACGTGCTTCCCGTCTGTTTGTCCAGATTTGACTGAGTTGTGACAGTTTTTGGTTTTAAAGTAACATCATTTCCTCCCAGAGCTGCTGCTGAAGGGGTTCAACCAACTTTCTGTTATCAGAACAAATGATGGAGATTGAAATTTTGCTTCGATATCCTTCCTCCAAAATCCCTTTCTCTTGTTATATCCTACTTTACTCTATATGTAAACTATTTATATAGGTTTCTATTTATTCTTTTTAAAGTGAGAATGCTATAAAAGCAGGGATGGGTGATTTGCTAAATACATAAATCAGAACCAGTTTTTTTTTTGCATGATTCCCACGAGCACGAATTAGCAAATGAAAAGTAATAGTTTAACATTTCTGGGAAGTTTCTGCTGAGCTACAGCCAGCAGCTACATCTCCCAACATATCAAAGTAGAACTTTAAGAATGCACTGAAGTATACAGTACAGATGGTTGTCACATGGTTGAATGTAAAAGTGTACAGCGCACATGTTCAGTGAAGAGTCTGAATGCTCTCTGTGTCTTTGTAAGCGAGAGAAAACGTAGAAAACACAATACTCACTTCCTAACACAAACCCATCACAGCAAGCTACAGTAGGACTCTGACATGTAGACGGACATAACGAGAGGTTAGAGGTTGTATCCTCGCCCAGAATGCCACAGCAACGACATAAAAAAAAAAAAGATTAGAGGTCCATCTTTACAAACACCACACAGAAGTATGAATAAAATGAAAAAAAACATACTTCTGAGCGGTTTTCTGATATATAAAAAAAGAAATCAAGGGTTTTTGTTCAAATTGCACCGAGGTATGTCCAGGTGAATTAACCCTGGCATGTCCGCTTGTTTTTTCTTCATTTTGGCTCCACATATCCAGAAAAGATGCAGTTTAAAAACGTCCAATAAGCCAAACTAGATCTCCCAGTCAGTGCACGGGAGGCCTTCATCCTCCGACTCCGACTCGGGTGAAGCCTCTTTGATTCTCCTCAGAGCTTCGTGGATGCTGCGGGTCAGAGCGTCGGCCGAGCTGGTGAAGCTTTTGGCCTGGCGCTTCTGCTCCGGCCGGGTCCGTACCTTCTTCAGCCGGACGCCCTGCCGGATCTGAGCCAGGATGTTGTTGGTGTCGTCGTCCGGGTCGGGGGCCAGGACTCGCAGCTCTGCCTTCCTCAGGTGGAAGCAGCCTCGTTTGAGAGAGGCCAGGACCTCGTCCATGGGGGTGCTCCCTGCACAAAACGCAACGACGCCGCAGTTAGCCGAGCAAGTTAAAGACGTTTTAATAGCACATAGAATGCATTTTAATACTGCTTTAACAATCATAATGGCCAAAGTATTAAAGTATGATGGAAACCAGCATGGACGATGGAATCATCTATTTATTAATCAATACAAAACAATATAATTCATTAAAATAACACGACCTGGACGCAGTTAAGTGGCAGTGGGGGCTCTAGGTAATAAAAAAGAAACTTGGTGTTCAGAGGACGGATTAAAGTAAAAAAAGATTTCATAACTGACATTAACTTTGTTTAAGTTTTAATCTTCTTTATTCTTATTCATACTGAGTGGACCGTGTATCCTTCTGTACTGAAGCTGCTGCATCAGGTCCTCGTACACAACATTACACGCAGCAGCAGGGCAGAACAACGGAGACGCACACTTCTTTCATTACCAAATAAAAAACCTTTTCATTTGTTATGATGAAGTGAGAAATGTGAGTTTCCTCCTCACCTTTCCACTGCGTCGAGTCAAGCGAGGCCGTCTTCTTCAGCTTCTTCCTCGCCGTCTGCAGCTGACTGCTGTCGAAGAATCGAGGGGAGAACGGAGCCAGGGGCAGAGAGGACAACTCAGACTCACGTTCGCGGTGCCGCAGTGGGCTGGGGTTATTCTCAATGCCCTCACCCTGCTGCTGAGGAGGCGGGGGAGGAGGAGGCGGGGGACCCAGTGAATGAATAGATGGGGAAGATGAGAGGGGAGGCAGCGAGAGGAATGGAGTCGAGTCGAGATTCCCGAGTTCAACTGTAGGTAAAGAGACGCTGTCGCAGCTGCAGGTGTCGGGTGGAGGAGGAGCAGAGAGTTCTGGGAGATCTGAGACGCAGTCGGTCTGAACGCCGGCTGAATGAGTGCTGGCCTGCTGTCCGGCTCTCCTCCGGCTGTGAGGCTGAAACTGACGCAGCCGGCTGGACTTCAGAGTCACCTGGCCGGGATAACGCTGATGTGGAGTCAACAAAAAGGACAAAGGTCAGATTCAAGGGATCAGTCACAGACGGGGTTATCGTCAACTGAAAATGATTTTTAAAGACAAAACCAGAGCGTGGCAGTGAACGAGTGCTCAAGTTGATCCCAAATCAAAAGATTTAAACATCATCGACATTCCTACACAGTTCTACATGTAGCAACATACGTCTGAGACATTTGACAAAAAAAAAAACTAACTAATAAACTTGAAAAGTCAAAACTAAAATAAATTCTAAACTAATCAAACATTTAAAACGATTACAGCCCAGGACCCAGGACCCAGGTCCCAGGCCCCAGGCCCCAGGTCCCAGGCCCCAGGCCCAGGCCCCAGGTCCCAGGTCCCAGGACCCAGGTCCCAGGTCCCAGGCCCCAGGTCCCAGGTCCCAGGTCCCAGGTGCTGATGATCATCTCTCACCTGTTTGAGGCTGCGCAGTCTGTCCAGAGTCCTCTGCCTGTCCTGACTCACTCTGGCATTGCTCTTGGCTTCATCATCTTCCTCATCTTCACCTCCCTTTACAGGAATTAACAGAGTAGATCTGATGTAGTAAATATTGTGATGTTTTGTTCGGTGCGTTTGCCCGTTTAATGTGCTTCATTAAGGATGTTGTGAACGCCAGAAGAAAAAAAAGACAGTTGGCAAAATTCTAAATATGTGCGTGCGTCCTATAAGACGCAGACACACACTCTATATCGAGTCTTACCTGTTGCAGTGTCTGCGGGGAATCATCATGGCTACCTTGTCGCTTCTTCAGGTTGTGATTGACAATACAGATTTCCTATTCAAGAGAAAGAAGCACAAATGATGCACTACACCAACCTGTGCAGCTGCTATCAGATGCTTTTAAAGATGAACCGTTAACAGATTATTAACTCTAACCGTTAATAATCAGTGCTTACCTTCTTGTTTTTGAGGTAGACTTTCTTGGCAGTGATGCGGCCTCTGCGGGCCTCGAGCTGCCGCGTCCTCTGCTGTAGGACGGTGAGTTCTTCATCCCTGAGGGGGGACGGCGGGGCTGCGGGATCTTCTTCACCCTTCATGGCATCGGGACTCTCAAAGGCATCGTAGTACACCACTTCATCCTGTCGCTCTGGTACAACACCAGAACAGATAAATCGAAATGTATTTATAGACACTGCTTGTACAGGTTCTTAGTTTATATAGCCTGAGATCAAACAATAGGTAACTTACCTGTTAATGTTTACCTGAAGATTGTTTTATACAAGGTTCCTGATAAATAAATGTAATCAACTAAACTAAATAAACATCAGACTCTGTCGTTCATTTCTTAAATGATTCATATTTTGTGTTACTGTACAAAGTGTTCTGCTTGTTCTTGTTCCTCATCAGCAGAAATATACGCTGAGATCAACACATCTGTAATAGACAAATATCACCAGGTAATACGAGTCAGGCTTTACATTCTTCCCGTGCAGACAGATGCCATCGACACTACAGCGCGTCACAGAGAGCAATACAAAAGCCCTTCAAGAAGAGAACAGATGCTCACCTGTCATTTGCCTCCGTAGACTCTGCAGCTGTGCGGTGAGCAGCAGCTCTTCACAGCGCAGCACTTCTGCCCCAATATCGTACAGCTGCAGCTGCAACTCATAGTACAGCGCCTCCAGCTGGTCCAGACGCAGCATGGCGTCCTCTCCGCCTTGCAGACTCTGCATCTAGAGGCCGCAGCACAACACACAATGCAATCACTCTTCTGCCGCGGACCAGAGGGCAGAGGCCACAGGCTTTAGCGCTGCTTCCTGGCTTTCATCGGTTTTTAACAGCAGCGGAAATCGTGTTCCTGTTCTCGCTCTCTGAGTGCTGAGCTTCACCACTCCAGCATACAACAGGTACTTTTTTAGTAGTTAGTTGAGTATTTGACCCCAACAGTCATTTCCAATGAGTCATTTCCCCTCATGTACACCAGGATGTTATTCACTCCATTACAGGATGTCTGAGCCATGAGGTCATTTTACTAACATGTTCATTATCAGGCTCTCTCTCTACTCGTCTTTGTGTCCCTCACTCATGTTAATGTCAGTGGAGTACATTTACTCAAGTACTCTACTTAAATACAATATTGAAGATCTTGTACTTTAATTCATACTTCTCCTCCGCTGCATGTTGGAAGCCAATATTTGACTACAGTAGCTGAAATTAGCTCCACCTTTACCAGCTGCAACATTAAAGTGATGACAGCGACACACACACACACACACACACACACACACACACACTAATGCATCCCTAATCCAGTTATAAAATGTATATTATTCTGCACAATGAGTTAATTTACTTTTGTTACTTTAAGTATATTTTTGATGCAATTACTTACGCATTTTTACTAAGTGAAGTACTTCTGACAAACTCACCGAGTGTCACAAACGTTTTAAGAACACACACTTTGGTCTATCAACTTTTATGCGAGTAGCATCAGAGTGTGTGCGTCACGGTTTACGTTACCTCCTCCTTCAAGCCATGTTTCCTCTGTTCCAGGCAGATTTCTTTAGCCCTCATCAGCTGCAGAGTTTCTTTGGAGACGGCGTACTGCAGCCGCTCCATGCGTTCAACCGCTGCTGCCCACGCCGACTTGCCAAACTTCTTCTGGTCAGCACGCATCCGCTCATACAAAGCTGCAACACATATTCGATCGTCAGAAATGCACTAGAGCTACAATTATTAGTCGATACTCAATTAGATGATTGACATAAATGAAATGACTATTTTAATATTATTCATAATAATAATCAGCTTCTGGAATGTGAGGATGTTCCGTTTTATAACTTCTGAACTGAATATCTTTGAGTTTATGACAAACAAGACATTTGAAGACGCCACCGTGGACTTCATTTTCCACTATTTTATCGACTGACGATTAATCGACTGACCAAGAAATTAATTAATAGAATTATCAAAGGAAATAATGATTAGTTGCAGCTTTAAAACGGACACTGATGCAGTGCTTTAGATGTGTGCTTTGACTCGAGGTAAGTGAAGCAGAAACAGAAATCAGACATGTCTCCGAGCACTTTATAGCTGAGGTGTTCTGAGGATTAAAATTCTTTTGGAGGGAGGGGGGGACTTTGGTATGTGGGACGTTGGAGATCCGACTGTGGAGCGTTAACTGCACTTTGTTATGGAATAAACATACAACACAAAAGCCCCACACTGCTTTATAAAGAAAGGAAATGTCTCCTTTCACGTGTTTACCTTTCTGTGCCCGGGTCGTGGTTTCAAAGAACTTGACGGTCAGGTTTTGTATGGAGAGCACGGCGGCGTGAGCCTTCTTCTGCCACTCCTCGTCCTCTTTCCTCAGGCTCTCCACTCGACGAGGACCCAGGCGCTCCGTCTCCAGTGAGATCTGATGGGGGTCAAAGCAGGTCGTTAAAACAAGTTAAACATAGCAACAGCACAGAGTAACAGAGTTCAGGTTTTAAAGTCTGGCACTTTGACCCCAACACATTACCACATATTATATACTGTGTGTACACTGCAAGGTTTTATCACTCTTATTGTTATTATATTCTTTGTATTACAACTTTTTTGTAGATAATTGCAATGTACCCATGGATGTACAGACATCCATCACTAGCTTATTGATATTAAAGAAAACTTAAAAATCAAGATGATTCTGGATTCTGGATTTATAAAAAGGAGTGCTTTTTAATTACCTCCATGAGCCATGTGTCACAGCCAAACTACAATAACTAACTTCCAGTTGTTTTCAGAACGCCTGCATGGCACTGTCCCTTTAACCTCACACATTATCTTTGCCTCAGCTCTCTTCCTCTGTGACCCAAGTGAACTCTGAACCCTGGTACAGACGACTGTTCTCTGTAATACCAGTAAGCTCCAGCAGAGGGTGGTAATAGTAGTGTCTGGCATGCATGTGCATGTTTATGTTTAAAGTGACACTAACCCAGTGTCCCACTGCGCTGGTGGAACAATAACTAAAAGAACAGAAAGCTCTGATAACAAAACAAGAAAACTCTGAATACACTCTGGAAGGAGTTCATATTACGTGGCAAAACATCACACGTCAACCAGAGTTCACTTCTCACCAGCTCATGTCAGAAAGAGAAGTGAAAAGAGTGAGAAACAGGGAAAAAGCAGTGCCACGTGGAGTTCTGTCAAAGCCCTCCTCCTCCATGAGAAGAGTCCACACTAACTAACTCCCTGTGAGTGCCTCATGCAAATGCACTAATGTATTAATATCTCAATGTAAAACAGATGTGTGTAGGTGCTTAAAAATAAACACAAAACAAACCTCAAAGACCTTGATTTATGTTTGCCAGCAAACTCAGTATTGTGTGTGTGTGTGTGTGTGTGTGTGTGTGTGTGTGTGTGTGTGTGTGTGTGTGTGTGTGTGTGTGTGTGTGTGTGTGTGTGCGCACGTGAGGCACAGGAACAGGGAGTGGTTTTAGGGTGAAACTGAGTGAATGGGGGAGGAGAGATTATGTCAGAGACCAGAAAGAAAAACTGACAGAAAATGAAAAAATGAAAATCACATGAGGAAAGTCAAAAAAAGAGAAAGAAAATATTAACTCAAAAAAAAACTTTGGGGTGATCTCATTGTTTAGGCATCCTTTAACAGAGAGGATACAGTACCACAGCAGCAACATGTGAACACATCTGATGACACGGCTCCAACATTTAAACACCCACAGAGCAACAAAAGGCAGAGACATTTGCCTTCAGCAGATCAGTCAGACCTGGTGACATGTCACACTGCCAGGGACATCTGCTGTTTAACCTCTGTGGATGTTGTTTGTCAAACTAAAGCAAAACATCTCTGACAGTCAAGGGCCAACTTGATACAGTGTGCTGGACTGCTTTTATGAAAAGCAGAAAGCATCCACGGAACTGGCTAAGTGCATCTTTCTGTAACTTATTGACACACGCCATGGCAGATAATACTTAAGCCTTATATTGTTAATTGAAGCCCCCTTTAAGACCTGCACCCCTTAATGTTGGTCTTAACACGTCTGTCTCGTTTATGAATGAGCCTGAATTGAATGCAGTCAGGTTAACGTGCAGAGAGAAGAAATAATAATCGTCTTATGTGCAAAATCAATTTAATAAACCCTGTGAAAGAGCCACTTTAAAAACCATTGAGGAGATCAATCTTCTCATATCTCTTCTCATAAGAGGAGTATGCATGTCTGTCACCATTGACAACATTTCTTATTAAGATAGATAGCTGCTGCAGAACCAGAGATATCATCTCATTTATTCTGTGCATTCTTCTTCCTTGTCAAAACCTGGCGCCTACAAATCACCAAAATAAATTTCCCCTTCAATGAGGCCACCGAAAGGGTGAGCAGGTTTAACAAACCTGTGGAGCTGTGATAAATAGACAGTGCATTCAAACCAACACCAGACTGAATAAAAAAAGAAAAGACAGGATGATAAAAGCTTCATCATTCCTTCATCACTACTCATCAAACAGTGAGACAGAGCATGAGGACAGAAGGTCACAGAGCAATACTATACACCGAAATGTTGATCTGGAGTCAAATATACTCGCAATTCTTTCATATCTTACAGTATGTATACTGTAGTATCTTTTTTTAAGTCAGCTATCAACTTGTTTTTTTGTACTACTCTTCTTGTTTACAGCTAAAAACAGCCAGGAAGTGATGGGGGAAGATGTATCTGTGATTGATTTCCTTTAACACCTGTGGTCAACAGCTCGCGGGGACAAAACACAGACGTGTCAAACTCTCAGGAAAATAGAAGTGACAACAGTTCCCGTGGTTAAGTGCTGGGATTACAGTATAGATACAGTCATGTTGGTACCTTATCTCATTTGGTTAAAATAGTGTTAGATAATAGGCTGTGTTTATCAGGCAGCTGTGGAGGATGGGTGGATACAACACTGGTGAGCGTCACAAAGCTACAGATCTAAAAAAGGTTAGGATGACTGACAGCTGATTTATAAATATGCCCTCTCATGAAAAGTCTAAAATAAACAATGGAGTATTGTGTGTGTGTGTGTGTGTGTGTGTGTGTGTGTGTGTGTGTGTGTGTGTGTGTGTGTGTATCAATAGACCCGATATATATCTTCTTCCTCTGTACCAGAGTTCCATTGTTGTCCAAAAACTATTAAAAACAAATCAAGGAGCCACACTGGGTGACCTGTTACTTCATTACCATGAACTGTAACTGTAGATTAATCCGCAGCTGGAAATAGTCCCCAGAAAATGCACTATTCATTTCTGTTGGAGTAAAGTTTGTAAAAACAATCTACAGGGACCGGCTGTTTTAGGAAATGACTGCCTTTTTAGGAGCTGTAAGCTGTTTTTTTAAAAAGGTTATGTCTTTAGTGGAAAGTATTGATATATTTGGTATTTTCATGGGATTTGTTGACAAAGGTAGAAGTATAGAACAACACCAGCCTTATCTTTCTAAGACACTGGACCTCTTGGGACAAGTGATATGTTATCACCAGGGAATCATAGTAAACATCTGGATCTGTGTTTCCTCCACCTCTCAATCATGGAAACTGATCGAGGCCACTTTACATGTGTATTCAGTTATATACAGTACCAGTCTAAAGTTTGGACACACCTTCTCATTCACTTTGAATTGGTTTTGCGCAGCAGTCTGAACTATTTATTTGATTAATTTTGATCTAAAACAAGCGATTGTTGAGGCGATCGACAAAAGAATGCTGCAATGCTTTTTACATAATCATAACCTCAATATCTTCGGGTTTGGGTCGGGCAAAATGAGACTTTTGAAGACATCATCTCGGGCTTTGAAAAGTGTCCACAGCATTTTGTAAGTCATGAAAAGCTCGACACAAAACATTCAGGTTTACTATTTACTTAAATGCAGGTCATAGAGCTACTTAATTTGCATATTATCTTTTGAAAATTTGTGTAAGATTTGCTCGGCAGCTGGAGGTAAACACAGCAGGTGTTTAAAGGGACCGGCACATGACAACAGTTGCCATGTAATAATGCAGTCGTAACAGTAACTGGAGCTCACTGTGGTACAAAAGTATCTCGGACACGTTAAAGGGAAACCACATTTTTAATTCATGGCTGCCCTCCGACCTTCCCGGCAACAGGATACTGACACTACACCGCTCCAACATGCAATAAGGCCATCAAACAATGCACCATTCACCAAAATACTCCACACCTTTTGTTGTGGATTCATTGCGGTGATCATTCATTCACTGCTCCATCTGCTCTGTCATTCACCGAATTCATGTCAAGCTTAGAGGTCAACGACTGAGGAGAGTTTGAAGAGTTCAAGAGATAACATTGCAGGAAAGACACGGCAGACTAGTCACCGTAGAGCTGCGGCGAAAAACTAATTCTCAAGTTTGAGCTTCTCATACCACATTCACTCTGTTTGGCAACTCTGGTTGATTGTCTGCCTTTCAAAATAAAGCTTTACAACATCCTCACACAGGTCCACGTGTATTCACACTTGCCAGCTCGGCTGCTCTGGTCCTTTTCACATCACCTTTGCGACATTGGGTAGGATGCAAACTGCATGTAAAGTAAAAAAGTAGCCGACCCTCTGTACTTCCCCTTCTTCACCAAGCAGACTCATCAGTTTGGGAGAACCCAACCGCCTCTGTCGGCATCAAGGATTCATTTGCATACAGCTTTGTTTTAAGCCGTTGGATGGCCCTGAGGGGAGCAGGTGTTGGAGCTGAAAATGTTGGCATCGTGCAGAGTTCAGATTCTCAAAAAGCTCCATGATGCATGTCAGAAACAAGCAGAATGGTTCGGGGGAGGGGGACGGGGGACGGGGGGTTGTACACCTCAAATCTTCAGGTAAACGTGACTTGAACCATCTGTTAGGGGACTCACAAGACACCCAGGCCTAGATATCCTGACTTACTATTCTTAGTACTCTAGTATTGGCCAAGTGCTAAAAACCATACTGGACACTACAATTCCCATAATGCAACTCAAAAGTATTTTTCATTAGATCCTCACTGCCTCTAAAATGTCTTTCATTCCCACCCTTTGTAATGTAGGCTGCATAAAGAAGATGGATCTCATTTTCCACAAAATATCAAGTAGAGATTTCTGATACATCTTCTACAATAACATGCAAGATTGTAAATATTACACGATATGGCACAGAGGAATAAGATACATCAGGCTTTGTATATACAATACCCAGTCGTTGGATTTATTCATTGGCAAATATCACTACACTGTTCCTTTAAGAAAAAGATGAACCATACATTTTAGGGATTCATTGAAAGGCTTAATTTAGATCAGCAGCCGCCCAAGAACCCAAATACCATCATACTGTAACACACACTCATAAAACACACCCACACAGTCACTTGTGTTGTTAGTGACACGATGCTGGATGAGCATGCTGTGTAAGGAATGTAGATAAGAGATGGGGAAAGTACTCACAACAAAGAGGGGAGAAAGACAGAGTCTGAAGAGAGACACAGAGACAGCATGTGTCCAGTTAAGCAGCATTCAATATTTTAGAACATAATATCAACGCCTACACAGTCCAGTCAAACTCTAACTTCATTCCCTAACCACTCTGGCTAACAAGATACAGACGGTCTGCTCATGTTATTTCAAACTGCTGGATGAGTGTGTTATTTCTCCCTCTCTCCCACTGACTTTCTCCTCGGTTGTGTTTGTTCTAACCCGATGGTTTGGACTCCACCTTGAACTCCTGAAGTTATGTGGAATGGACGCACCTGTCCACAGTCAGTGGTTACTTTAAGTATAAAGGCCGTGTCTGAAATCACTCCCTATACTATAGTGAATTTGTGGAGGAATAGATTGCCAGGAAATCTTAAAACTCATAAGCAGCTTGGGCGGTTTCAAGCTGGTGTTTAAGAATTGGCTCAGAGGATGTTCTCAGCAGGGTCCTATGCCTGATAACAGGGCGTTTTGCTTCATTTAAATTTTTCTGGCTCTGTATTTATGTACAACAAATAACTTTGTGAATGGCAGTGAAGGCACCGGTGATTGTATAGTATAGCATCGTATTTTTTGATCTGTTTCCTTGATTAATCATTTTGTTTTTTCACCAAAGCCCAAGATGACGTCCTCAAAAGGTCATAGAGGAGTTTTTTTAAATACAGATTTATTTAATATCAACATAGCTGGCAATTAATTTAATGGATTAATCTTTGCAGCTGTGAGGACATAAAATGATGAAGCGTCTGAAATCTAAAATGTTTGCAAGTAGTGGATGAGTGTCCGAAATCACTGCCTTGTTTAAAGAGCAAAATACGATTTCATTCATAGCAGAAGCAAATCCTTTCTCACATTGTATAATATTTTTGGCATTCTGAGTGATGCTCTTTGCTTTTAGGAACACCTACGATAACAGAACGCATACATTGAACACCCACAACTAATACTGAAGCTGTACGTCAGCAAAGACTGTAGCTGTCCTTCCTTCATCCGGTTTGGTGTCGTTACTGTATTTCCGGTTAATGGAATGTGGAATTTCATATTTGTATTAATACAAAACAGCAAATTCATCCATTCTGCAATATTATCAAATGTGTTTGTTCATGAATTACTCAAATAGTATATAACTTCTTCCTGCTGGGCTGTTGAACAAGTGTACATAGAGTGTGAAGGACTCTCGTCTATTGACCCAACCATGTGCGTGTTACGACTGAACCCAGCTCAACGAGACAGTAGGAGAGATTACCTTGAGGATTTACTTCCCTTTTCAAGCCTCTAATGAAGAAAAACAACAAAGATTGAGCGGAGAAAGAGTGTGGAAAACACTGAGGCTGCAGAATTGCTGAGTGGTTTAGTGGCTGCTGTAATAATACTTATGCTGGTTGTTAAGCCGCTCTCGGTGGAGGGGAAAAAAAGCCTCTCTGGCTGATCCTCTGACCTCCCCAGCCCCCAGAAGAAAAGCTACAGGGTAGTACAGACCGGCTACTACAGCATCATCAGCACCACATGTATCCTCGGCAACTAATGCCATTACAGCGGGCTTAGGAGGCTCAATGGAGGACATTACCATGCAGTGGTTCAGGGTTTGTTTTGCAGCACTAACCATTGCTTTTAAAACCACAACAATAGCATCATAACTGGTGTAGAGAGGTAGTCATTGTGTGTTTCCGGACAGACCAGTTAAACGGCTACAGTGAGGTTTAAAGCTACTTAAATCGAGCCCTAAAACAGATGGTATTTGTATCTGTGTGTGTGTGTGTGTGTGTGTGTGTGTGTGTGTGTGTGTGTGTGTGTGTGTGTGTGTGTGTGTGTGTGTGTGTGTGTGTGTGTGTGCTTGTGTGTATTACCTTAATCTGCTGTCTGCGCAACATTGCCAGTTCCCTCATGTCCCTGAAAGGCTGAAGCAGGTAGTGGTAGAGCTGAGTTGTTGCCTCCAGCAGCTCTCCATACGCCTCGTCCTCCTCCGGGTACACCTGCAGCAGCTCCACCATGCTGTCCAAGGCTTTGTGTTTATCCAACACCTGGGACAAAACACATGGAGAGCAAAAGATGTAGCAGGGAAGTGAGTTTAGTCAGAGATACACAGGGTGCTACATATTCCATAGTTCGATTGTTCTTACTGTCAACAAATCCCATGGAAAGATTAAAGCTAATGATGCGTTAGTCCTTCTCTTGATACTTTCAGACTGCTGGTTTCTATTGAATTTTAATCAGTTTACTCTTTTTTTTAAACAAAATTGCCAAACTTTCACTGGCTCCAGGTTCTAAAATGTAATTATTTGCTGGTTTTATGAGTCTTATATATTGTAAACTGAATATTTTTGTTTTTGTGGACTCTTGGTCAGGCATTTTTTGCAATTAATAAAACAAATGATTAATCTAGAAAGTAATCTGCACTTAACATAATATTGAAAATGATTAATTGCAGCCTGAGATTTTAGCAAACCTCACTCAAACACAAGTAAATAGTTTATTAGTTGGAGACTATTTTCAGCTCAAATTTGTTGCTCTTTTATTGGGATTCGTCAACGATAAGAAAAATAAAGAAAAACACCAGAATTAACCTTTAAACAAATCCAACAGAGAAGAAACTCCATGACAAAAAGACATTTTGTAAGTATCGTCAGGTGTAGAACGACAAAAGCCGATATAATTGGGTTAATGATAGATATGGGTGTGATGCTAGCTTTGCTAATTTCACATTTAGTTTGAAGTGTGAATTGAGTCTAATCCATGAAGACAATGAACCCTAAACAAAAGGCTTTTTTTAAACTCAAAGAACAAATCCAAACCTAACAACCTATAAAAGAGGAGAGTAAAGAGTGTAAAAGAGACTACGACTGCCTGGGTGTGGTCAGTAACATAAAATACATTGTCGAGTGTAGTACAATGAGAATAAATTGGCCCCGACTGTTGCTGATTCGTACCATATGTCCTGCTATCCACAGACTGCTCATTGTTTGAGATAAACGGCGCTATCAAAACAGCTATTGTACACACAAATACAATTCATCTCCCAGCCCTCAGAAACCAGTAGCTCCAATTCATACAGCACAATACTCCTCCTTCACTTCTGCCTCAAATAATATTGAAATGTGCCACCACCCAATCTCCGTCCAAAGCGGAGGATAAAGTGCTCTTCTCTCTGCAAGGAGCTATAGATATGAATAGAGACTCTTATATTAACTCCAGGCTGCTTTTCCAAAGCCCTCCACGTTGGGGATAGACACTGCACGATTCAGCTCGAACACTGCTCCCACTGTTTACCTTGGGCCTGTGTCTCCCTGGTAACCACTGGCCAACCGTACACAGACTCCCTGCCCCTGCAGTCGCTGACAGCCAGGAGAACCCAAGGGCTTAATAAGACAAGCCCCGCCTGGACAAGAGTTACGCAGTTTGGAAGTGTTAATGTAATGATATTTTTTACATATAAAACTTTTACAGAAACAAGCACCGAAAAGTTTTTTTCTTTTACTACTTCCTTTAAAAAGCCATTTATTTATTATGCAAAATGTCCTTATTTACATTTACATTAGTCAAATCCATTTGTTGATGATGACATGCAAGAAGCCAGAAGTCATGTGACTGCTCGGTGTGTAAACTAATGAGCCTGCACTGCAAAAAGAAGGCAGAAGGAGTTTTAATTAGAGCCAGACCAATTAGTTGACTAATTGATTAGATGATTGACAGAAAAAATAATCTGTCGCTATTAAGTGTTTTGTATTATTTAAGTCATTTTCAACCAAATATTTCCCGTGTCGCAGCTTCCCAATGGTGAGGTTTTGTACACTACATATCTTTGGGTTTTTGAGCTCAGACACAACATTCAAGTGACTTTGGGCTTCAGGAAAATGTGATGGGAAACTTTCAAATATTTCTGCCATTCTGACAAAATAATCAGCAGATTGAATCCATAATACAAATAATTGTTAGCTGCTGCCCTAGTTTTAACTTTTGACTGTTTCCCAGGTCAAGTGGGAACAAAGGCATACTTTGATTTCCAGTGAAGTTGCATCATGAGGATGCAATAATATCATGTAATCATTCATCAGAAGGAATGTTTCCCAGCAAACTATAATAAAAAGTTAACTAAATTAATTATTAAATGTTACATATTACAATATTACTGGAGACTAACTGCACAAAACTGGTCTAAATGTGCCCCGTTTAGATTAATACCATCTCCTGGCCATCCAAAATTGTGGTCTAGATAGCTTATGTATCATTTGTTTAAACCTTTAGGTTTTATTGTATCATCTTTGTAACCGCCGGGTGACTTCAAGGTATTTTATTTAGTAGTTTCATTTAATTAAAAGCAGCAAATGTAGTCTCCTATCTGATTCTTACTGTTGTTTTTCCAAACAAAAATGCTGACTAAACATAAGAAAAGTGACTGAGCTAACGGGTCGACTAACATTTAATGCACTTATTTCTCACTTTTAAAACTTACGTGAAAGATATCATTAAAATATACAGGATCAGGTGTATATACGATATACATGGTCTACAAAAAAGCAATCCAAAAGTGCAATGAGTTAATTACAGGAGTGGTATGAGCTCTAGACGCTCCAGCCCTGTCATCAGGACTACTGGACTCTTACAGTTTGTCGGTACTAAATCTGCTCCGTCTTGCTGGAGGAACACGCCTCGACTCTGATCAGAGCAGATACTCCATTTAATAGCTCTTTGAATCAACTGAAGGTTATATTAAAAAGGAGACATAAAATGCTAAATGAATACAAGTCATCTTTCCCACAAATAGCACTCAATGGCACGGTTGCAGAGCTGCCACCACCAGTGAATCAACTGAACTCCAAACTTCACCTAGAGATTATTTGAGCAAAGTGGGATCATTCTGCACAATGTGTTTGCATTGTAGGGACGCAAAGGAGGATTACTGGAACCTGTAGAAGCTGTTTTAAAAAGTCAAATGCATCTTGCACACAGTATTACTGCTGTAAACACTTAAATAGAAAACATGGGAAATTAGCTGTAGTGCAAATAAATAAGCATTAGTGAGTAGGTAAAATAAAAGACTACCTGCGTACCCCAACGTGAAGCATGCGATGTAAACAAACTAAACCAAAAATGTTGTAAAACAAAGTCTGGCAAGACTAATCCCACAATGGCATCAGTGGCTAATCTGTAAACTCACCATAACAAAACACAAGCTGTGTGCATATACACATTAACATACCGCAGCAAATTAACTGCTTATTAGTAACTAAGTAAAATGTATAGAGTGGGAAAATATATGCATGTGCATTAGAGCTGAAACCAACAATTTTGTTATTGGTCCTTTTATTTATTTTTTTAAGAAAAAATTCTCTGCTTTCAGCTTTTCAAATGTGATTGTGATGGTTTTCGTTGTCTTTTATGGCAGTAAACTCAATTTGAGAATCCCATTTATGCATTTGCACACGTGAACACCACATCCTGGATATGTTCATAACCGGGATAAGTCTAATAAACGGGTTATTTCCGTCCATGTAAACGCACTCCCTGTAGAGTAAACTGAACAGTGAGTGCAGTGAGTCACTGTGACCATGCTGTTAAACCTAATCCACCCCTCATTACAAATGTACTTTATGTTTACACAGATTTCACACCCTTTAAAATTATCATCACACGAGCAACTACAAAGTAAAAGCCATTAGAATTTAACTATTAGCGTAAAACGTGTCCGATTTACTGTTCGCAAGCCTAATTCTGTGTAACAACAGGCCACAGATGAGGGAAAACTACAAGTGTCTGGTCAATGATTGACTGATACATGCCCTACATCTGTAGAGTGTTTTCCACCAGTCTGTCTTTTTGCATATTTGGCCCAGTTATCATCACAAACCGGGCTGAGTGAGGCTGCATCTTGTGATAAAGGCACAACAGTGATTCTCCAGCTGCTCCCTACACACCAAACAAACTACTAGCTTCCAAAAAACACCATCACCAGTAGAAGGAATGAGTGCAGGGCTGTCATATATGATAAAGAGAAGCACCAATTCCTCACATTTGTGAGGCTGGAACCAGGAAATTTGCTTTAAAAGTTTTTTTACATTATCAAAACAGTTCTCTGTTATTCTCTGAATAATGGATTACATTTTGCAGCTCTACAGCACTTTAGAAAGTAAACGATTACAGTCCTGTGGGACACGAAAATGGTTAAAACTCATTTGACTTTAACAGACATGTGTCCTCTTGGCTTATTTTACCAGCATACACATAGTAATCCCTCACTTGCAACGGAGAATCAATGAAACGCATCACTTACATAACCATAGGATCCACCGGATTTAGAGCTTCAGCAATTAGTCGATAAAATCAATCAACGGAAAACACAGTGTGAACAGTTTGCTGGTAATGGTATACTTAGCAGACTTTAATTTAGCAGACAGTGCATAGGCAGTGCATGCTGATTGAGTATGCAAGTTTGTGATTTCAAACAGCCTATGTGCAATTAAATAATTACTTCCTGTTTGGTCATTCAGTTGAACAAGACAACAGAGGAGGTGAAAGACTCTGCCTTAAGGCTGTCTCCTCTCAAGACACACAATGACTGATCATCACCATGATTTTACAGGAGTTTCTGCAGTAATCTAGCTGGATTGCTCACTCGTGACTACTTGAACAGCTAGGTGTTTTTGCAGTGGTGGAATGTAACTAAATACATGACCTTAAGAACTGTACTTAAGTACTTGTAATTTACTTGAGAATTGCCATTTTATGCACCTTTATGCTTCTACTCTACTACATTCATTACAATATTTATTATCTTTCCTGTCCAGTGAAAACCGTGCATCTCAAATGAGGTGATTTTGAATGTTTGTGATAAACTGCAGGATGTGGTGTTCCTTTATGTGTTGAGAAAATGCTCCTACTTGTCAAGCTAAACAAACTATTTCAAAAGCCTCTTAGATCAGCTGGATCAATGCATCGTCACAAAGCTGAAAACAGGGTTTCTGAGCTGACTGATTAAACTACCCAACAAACAAGAAATAAACATATAGGAGTTCAAATGAGCACAGTCCTAAACATTAGTGGTAAAATGCAACATGCAGCAGTAATATTAATCCAAAAACATCATAAATATAATAGTAAAACACTGAGAGGGAACAAACTGCTTCACAATGAGTAAGCCTACTTTTACAGAATTTGAGTACATTTTGCTGATATATACTTAAGTATGGTTAGAATGCAGAGCTATTACTTGAAGTGGAGATTTTCAGTGTGGCATTATTACTTTTACTTAAGTAAAGGACCCGAATACTTCCACCACCACTGGCAAATTCCCTACAGCCACGACATGTTAGCTTCTTGTGCTTTGTTTTGCTAAATTGTACGTCCTCAGCTGTGTGCAAACAATCTCAACAGCTTTGGTGACACATCATTTCTGTAACTCCACCTCCAATTGTTCTCCTATTTTTTTCTATGAGACTCCCTTCAAACTGCTCAGCCAACTAGAGTGTGATGTCTGGCCTGACCAGATCATATTACAAGGCCTGTGAACGTGCAGCAACAGATGGTAGATCACAGGGGGGGGGGACAAAGGAAGTGGAGGAGAATAAGCAGACCATGAGGCACAATTATACTCCAAAAACTACATGTTCTTTGAGAGTCTGTGGTTGTACTAAATAAAATGTATTCCCACGTAATATAAGGCTGGCTTTAAAGAGTGTAAAAATGAGCTTTTAGAAACAGCAAGTACCAAATGATTCATGTCATACCTGCATCTCATTCAAACTCAGTGGTAGCAAAGTACTCAGATATTTTACTTAAGTAAAACACTGTAGAAAAACTAGTTACAAGTTAAAGTACTCAAAATAAGTATTCAAATAAAAATGTTCTTAAAAGTACTTATTTTGTACAGTGGCCCATTTCAGATCAATACGTTATATTATTGAACTATAAGTATTGATGTGTTCATCACTTTAATGTGGCAGCTGGTAAAGGAGGAGCTTGTTTTTCTACTATGTACTGCCAGGTAGCCTGTGAATTTCAGCATGAGTTCAATAAAGTATTATCTTAATCCACTAACAAATTATTTGTTGATTAGGTTTTGTATTATTACTCCTAATCTTCAACACATATAAATGTAGTGGTGTAAAAAGTACAATATTTGCCTCTGAATTGTAGTGGAGTAGAAGTATACAAGTAGCAGGAAATGGAAATACTCATGTAAAAGTAGAAGTATTTCAAGATTGTACTTTAGTACAGTAAATGCACCAAGTTATTTCCACCTCGGTTCAAACTACATGAAAGAATAAGTTAATTCACCTCTTGCATTTGTCTTTTGGCCCTCTCCAGAGCATCTTCATAGCCTTTCTGCCTCAGCTCACTCAGGCTCTCGTAGTACTCCTCTGTGTCCTCGCTCTCGGAGAAAAGCACCTCTGATAGGATCTTCCAGCCGCACGTGTCAAGCGCATGACCCAGGTACACCTGCAGCTGGTAGCACAGGGCGTCCGTCTCCCGCTGAGACACACCTGGAGCTCCGAAAAGCACCGACCACACACCGGACTGCTCCTCCGGGAAGGAGGGTAAACACGGCTCCAGGTCCGAGTTGACGGCGCACAGCTGAAGGTGGACTGCCCTCAGGTCTTGGAAGGAAAACAGCCCGGCCCAGCTGAAGTCCTCACGGCCGCTGCTGTCACCGTCCCCTGGGTCTGAATCATCCGGAGAGAGCTGGACATCCACGGGGTCCAGGATCTCGATATCTATTACTTTCGGTGTCACAATATCCCAGGACCCTAATGTGGGACTGACACACTCGGATGTCTTTGAATCCCCGGGTTTTAAAGTATTTGTGTCCCCAAGTACAGTCTTTGTTGAGGGTTTTCCTTTAGGGTCTGAGTGTGATCTAACTTTACCCGCTTGGCACACTTCATCTTTCATACTTTTTGTGTGTTTCTCTGCCACGGAAGCACCGGGGGAAGGGAGGTCGAGGAGCGGGTCGAGAAGAAAAGTAGACCGCTTCTGTACGGTTCTGTTGTGGCAGGTTATGGCGAACTTTCCCTCGATGTCGTTCCAGGCCACGATAAAGATAAATTTATGCCTTTCTTTTTCGTCGAAGACTCTGGGTCGGACGGACACCCACTCGGACTCCAAGTTATCCTCCATCGTGAATGACATCTCATCCAGCCAGTAACAAAAAAGAGATTAACGGTAGCTAAAAAAAAAAATCTGATATCGAGGCTAACGGCTGCTGATAGCTACGGTTAGCTAACGTTAGCTAGAAAAGTAAAATTTGACGCAGGTGAAACGAATAAACCAACTAGCGAAATTAAGAGGTGAAACAAAGGCGGTCCAGCTTTGTTTACCAGCTGCCAGCTGCGTGCGAGCTGGAGAAAACACCGCAGCTAACGTCGTTATCCCTCCACTCGGTCGGATTTGGGATCCAGACATTAAGAAGTTCAAGCGGCCGTTACAAGCTCGGACTCAGCGGAGGATAGTCGGCCTCATAATGTTGGTTGTTGTCATGACACCTGCCCGTTTACCTGACCCCGATGCTCGCGCTCAGTGATAACAAACGCTGACTGTGTCGCTCTTTGTCCGCTCTCAGACAATGCGGTCGCGCGGTGGTGTCACGTGTGAGCTTCTGTTTACAAGCAGTCAAGGTGCGTGCGTGCGTTTTGTCAAATCCGGGGAGGGATTTAACTAGTACACCCCCACCCCCACAGTGTTGCATTCATGTTTCATGATAAGAATGGTAAATAACGAAATAGTCAAATCTACCACAGTTATAATATATATATATATATATATATATATATATATATATATATATATAACACTCTGGTACAAGTAAAGGCATTTAAATAAAACTACAAAAGTATTAACATTGAAATATACTTAAATAAACAAAAAGTAGTTTCATGCACAACAATTACAGATAAGTAGTTTTTGACAATTAAAATCTTGGATCTCAGGCTCCCTTTAACAATGCTCATTAAATAAGTATAAAAAGGAAAATCATGCAAATAAAAGCAAAATAAGATTGATAGATAGTTCACTTGTTAATATCAGAACCTCTGTATGAAGTTGTTGACTGTTGACATTTCTTGTTAGGAAGTCAATCAAAGGAAAAGTAAGAGACATAAAGCCACCACAAAGTCTTCCAGCAAATAATTAAAGGGATGCAAAACGACCTCCAAGTGATGCAAAATGACCACACATTGACAAGACAGCCATTAACGTCTGTAATTGTTTTGTGTCTCTTTCAGTCTGGGTGTCTTGCTCCTCTGTGAGATGATTGGGCGATCTTTTACATGTCTGTGTCCAGGGGCCAATGTTTGATAGTCTGAACATGGCTTTAGGCTTACAAATAGGATCTATTTATCAATATAATTTCATAGTATAATATTACACTGAATGATCAATAATGCACAATGTATCATTGCCAATCTTTACATTTCAGTCTTGACACATTTTTACTTATTTTTGCCCCCTTTCTCTAAATCTGTGCATTTTGTAAGGCTAGTAAATAAACGATGACGAAAGATGGAGCGTATGCACGATATTTTCCCATGCACCTTGAAGGCAGCACAATAGTCCCTTTACTTAATAGTTTATTAAACCAAACGACAGACAGAGGCTTCAAATAAATCCGTATTAATTCGTTTTCTCATTCTATAATTGAATATCTTTAGGGAAATTACTTGTCAGTTTTCGTCTATTCTCCTTCTGCTTTCTATAAATTGCTCGTTCTCTCTTTCTCTATTCCCTGCAGACGTGCACGAGGAGCATAAACATCTGCACGTGGGCAAATCCGTGACGCAAGCGCGCAGAGAACGTGACGATGGCGGGATGCTGTAAGCAAGCAACTAAATCAAAAGACAGATGGATTAAAAAATGTTTTGCAACAGTACACTTACCTTTCAGCACTTTATAAACCTCAAAGATTTAAATACTTTTTAATGTCATTAGTGTAAGATAAGTGTCTGAAATGAGTTTCTTTTTATTCTTTATTGTCATATTTTCCCTTTAACCCCTGACATATTTCTACAATTATTGCTTGTTTTTGCACAGTTTTGCAATTTATTCATGCTGTTTGGTTGAAATAAATGCACTAAAACACGACTAATTAATTTATTGAGAAGGCAAAATTCCAAATTAAAATGTGGCACTAAGGAGTGTATAGTTCATAACATTTCATAGCTTTAATTGTTCTGATTTGAAAATAAGAGCAAAATAAATGACTGGATAAAATGTTGATTGTAAACTATATGATAAAAACCTATATTGATTTAAAAACAGTTTAGTACTTTAAGATTCTTTGTTTTCAACCACTAGATGGCAGCAGCAGCAAACTGTTTTACTCTCCAGAGAAGAGATTAACGCTGACGTTTGAATGATTTGATACCATGGGAAACTCTAAATGATTGCAGACATTTGGTATAATAAACCAATGTGTGAAAACTGACATGTTACAGCTCATGCTTGCATGTATACAGTGGTGGAAGTACTCAGAAAAGTAGCAATACCAGTGTAAAAATACTGTGTTTCAAGTAAAAGTCCTGCATACAAAGTTGTACTTAAGTGACGGCACTAAAGTATTGTCATCAAACTATACATAGTACTTAGTATGCAGAATGGCCCATTTTATGATATATATATTAAATTATTGATGCATTAATGTGTAAGTATCAATTAAATATTTAAGCTTAGTTAATTCATTTTAATTATATATACAAACACACGTCATCTTCTGGGTAGTTTGTGCGTTTCTCCCCAGGGATCAATAAAGCTTTATCTTAATCTGTAATTTAAATCTTCAAAAGTAACTAAAGGCATCAAATGTAACATTAGCCTTCAAAATGCTTGAAATATAAAAATAGTATGGATATACTCAATTACCTCAAAAGTGTACTTCTACAGCATAAATGTACTTAGTTACTTAACACCGCCACATAAATAAACCAAAACTTCGATATCATTCACAAACTACCAGATTCAGTTAAATGTAATTTTCTCAACTCTTAATCCATTCAGTAATTTAATAAAAAGTTTCATTATGTTCAGGTGATACAGGTGCAGACAAATTGAGTTTTACAAAAATAAACACGCACACATGCAGATTCTGTTCAATTAGTTTATTGCTACACATCATTTAATTCTTCTGAAGACAACATTCGGTATGTTTGGAGTGTTAAGGCATTACTTTAAGTGCATTCACAGCTGCTTTTGAGTTTTCAGCCACAGTAACTTCACAAGTTGTGTTACAAAAACAGGCACATTGTTGGTTAAGGCTGGAAAGCCAATATAAAGTTTCAGCATGATACTAGTCTTCCACAGAGTACACATGGTCCTAAAAAAAGACAGAAAGAACTTCAGCATTTCGAACTTTTTGGCATGTAAACCTCAGGGACTGTTTGAGGACGCCTTCTCTTATAAAACAAGATGCCTCGGAGGGAGAGCTCAGTGGGTTTTGTTGGCCTTGTCAAAGAGAGCCTTTAGCTGCTCCTTGGAGGTGGCCTCCTTCTGCTGCATCAGGTCAGCGTGGCCTTTGGTGACACCCCAACCATCAGGAGAGGCCATGGAAGGGCAGAATGGACGGCCAGACGCAGGCTTCAGATTCTCCCAGTAGTCACGACGGGCCCTGCAGAGAGGAATACCGTTTAAAAACAAACAAAAACTGGGGAGGTATTGAGGAAAAAAAACAAAAACACATGAGGATCAAGTAGAAGTGGCTTCTTACCTAGCTCTGACCCATGGCTTTGTGTGCATCTCCAGGCCACTGCCCCAGTTGCCGTGCTTGTCAGAGCCAAGAGGCAGGAAACCCCTCTCAGGTGCCAGCTCCTCAGCCAGGGCACGGATGTGGTAGGGTTCAAATCCACAGCAGCCTCCGATGTAACGGATGCCAGCATTGTATGCTTCCCTGGCGTATTTCTGCATGTCCCATCTGGTCAGGATCCTCGGCTCCAGACCTGACCGAATAATGTCAACGTTTAGATTAAGACATTTTAGGGAACACATTTTTCTTTTTACCTGTAGTGCTATCATCAATCTAGATGTTTTGGTGCGAGTTGTCGAGTGTTGGAGAGACGTCTGCCTTCTCTCGAATACAATACGACTTGATGGCACTCGGCTTGTGATGCTCAAAAGCGGCAAAGAAATGCATTTGAAAAACTCAACAGCATTGTCACTTTCCACAAATCATGACCAAGTTACTCAAGATAATCCATCGACCTTGTTGTGAGCGGTTTCATGTAGGAACTATTTTCTTTCAACCGAACTACACCTGCCAATATAAAGTGGAGAGAAGGCAGACATCTATACGGTCGATACCTCCAACACTTGGCAAATCTCACAAAATATAGATAAATAGCACTACAGGTGAGAGGAAAGTATATATTTTTGATTCTAGGCTGACTGTCCCTTTAAATATTGAGAAGCATCAGTTTTGTGTGTGTGTATACATACTGAAAGGGAACTCTGGCAGGTCGATGAAACCCTGGTGGTTGCAGTCAGGAGTGTGGTAAGCCAGCGGCTGGATCATGTAGTGAGCCTTCAGCCCGGCTTTCTTTACTCCCTCCTTCATCATCTTCACAGTCTTCACACAGGTCTCTGGGTCAAAGTGGCAGTTGATGCCCACAATCTGAGCTCCTATGAAGAGGAAACATGCAAAATATTTATCATTTATCCTGAGGGCATAAGCAGGTGAAAACTGGAGCAGCTTCTGTGTAGCAGTGTGTACTTTGGGCTGCCAGTGTCATACCTTCACTGGATGGCACCAAAGTTTGATCATTTAAAACCCTTCACATATTATTATTATTATTATTTTTTAAATAGTTTGTTGACAAGCAGATATTTATTCAAGAAGAAAAAACGAGTCTAGAAATGCTAAAAATATATATTTATTAAAGAAAGAGTGCATTAAAGACAGCTAGTTAAACTAACGCAGTCTAATACAATACATCTTCCTTTCATCAAGGTTGTGTTGAAACTGTTTTAGGAAGAGTTTATTAATTATGACCATTTTGATAAATAGGGTGGCAAAATTATTACTCCACATCTGCACAGCTTGTGGGACAGGATTTAGAAAACTCGTACATACAGTAGATTGAAAGATCGAGATACTGTCATACCAGCTTTGACGAGTCTGACGGCACAGTCTCCGGGGCTGACGCCATTCAAGTCTCCTTCAGGTCCAATACACATAGTCGCAGCCACAGGCTTCCCGGTGGTCTTCAAAACCTGGATGGCCCACTCAGCCTCTTCCACGTGCTCAAAGTACTGCAAGCAAAAATAAAAATATGAATTAATTTAATTGAGGGTAAAAATAAATCACTGTTCATTCAAAGAAGTGCTACATCGCCTCGAATGACTGATGTGAAGGCTTGAATACTGCGTCGGTTCACTCATCAGCATCATTTTCTGCTGCAGCAAGCAGCTCGTTTCTGCTGCTCCCCAGTGACCAAAATTAATTATTGCAATAGATCCAAACAAAGATCAAGTGTTTTCAATCAGCACTGAGCATGACAGGTTCAGTGTAACATCTATGTTGGTACAAGTTGGCATTATGGCAGTGAATTAATGCAGTTATCAGTGAACACTGAATATGCTTGATGGTGCAATGATGGTTTTGCAAACTGGAGACAAAAATTTAACAACATTTGAGTCCAAGTTACCCCGAGGGGGTTTGAGCCAGTAAAACAGGAGTCATTCTTTGGCTTTAAAAAAACAAAACGCTCCCACTGACTCTGGAGCTTTCTAGACTGAGAAAATAACCCTGATGAAGAAGGCTTGATTTAAACAGACAGGGAGGGTTCAATGAAAATATGTCATTGGTTGCATTACAGCAAATGTAGGAGCCAACATTAAGTCTTTTAAACATTTACTCCAGACTAAAAATTAAGATATCCTCCTTGTTTACCAGTCTCTTGCACATCCCACAGCTTTATGGAAGTGCACAACTAAATTGACAAACTGACATCTGCTCTCACTCCTAACTTACCAGCAGTGTTAACTACATACCTCTGCAATCAGGAAGTCCACGTCTTTCTTGACAAAGACATCAAGCTGTTTCTTAAAGATGGCCTTTACTTCAGTCTCACTCTTGCAGCTGAGGTAAGAGGGGGTCTGACAGACTCCTCCTGCCACCAGAGCATCACCCTCATTGGCCACCTCCCTGGCCAGGTCACAAGCGGCTTCGTTTATTTGCTGCCCCTGAAGATTAAAAACAAAGAAAACTCTTTAAATTGCAACATAAAAACACAAACTCCTTGTTGGTGTTCTCTGCTGCAGGCAGTTGGTTTTATACCAACTCTGCTGCCAAGATGTCATGCCCTCTTCATGAGTCGATGAGACTTCAGAGCAGCTGCAGTCACAGATTGAACCTGTACTCACAGTGAAGCGCTGAATGTTGCCCCTGTTATCCAGTTTATCATCGCTTGCGTAGAAAGTGAATGTCTGCATGACATTGGAGCCTGCTCTCAAGAACTCCCGGTGCAGCTGCCGCACTGGAACAACAGGATAGCTCAGTCAGCATTTCAAATTGGATTTACAGGTTAGGGCTCTACTGGTTACTAACTGGACTGAGCAAAATGCAAAAAGGGAGTAGTACCTGCGTCAGGGTTCTCGGCTGCAGCCTCAGGTGTCCACGGCCCCGCCTTCACATAGCCCCTCTTCTCAAGAGCGAAGACAAAGCCTCCGTCCCCGACAACGATCTCGCCTGCATCCAGACGCTCCAAAATGCCCTGCGTGAAATGAAAGCATGCACAAACGTTTGTTACACTTTACTATCTGTAGTGCAGTATGCAAAAAAACAACAAAAAAATCTCTCCCTTCTGCATAAGCAACTCAAATATGTGGCTTCAAAACCTCACGCAACAAGTGAAATGAAAAAAAGATGAATTACGTGCAAATATTAAGTTAAAAGACATCTTATTCGCTCACCTTCTTTGCTCCTGGTGCCATGATTGTTGCAGCAGTGACTGACCCACTCTTGTCAGCTACAGAGTCCCTCTGAGTTCGGAAAGTGCTCCGTGCAGAGACCCATGCAGCATTTATAAACCAGGAGGGGTGCAGGGCTCCTGATGTCACTCTAAGACCCGCCTGCCTCTTACATAGCTCATCTCTTTTTTCTTTTGGCAAGTTTGCACAAGACAACCTATTGTTCGTACATCTGCATAAATGATAAGACTCGTGCTCTTTTGATGTTTTGTGGTATAAATAATATGACGATTTAGGATGATTATATGTGGAAAAAGTTCAGAGAATTGGACTTATCCGGAACGAAACATGATCAGGTTTAACTGCGCTTTTCACATACATTGATGTAAAATGCAAAAGCTGTGGAGTTGCGTATGTTATAGAGATTAGAACATTTAACTTCTTTTCTGACAAATGCAACTTTAAGTCTTTCGGATGCAGGTGTGGAGAAGTTAGTGTGCAACCATACATCTGTCAGCGCCTGTGAAAACGCCTTCCAAAACCAGAAACATGGGGTGAAGGAGAGAACAGACTTTTCTACAGTAGGAGCAACAATCTGATTGTTTTTGGCGTGATTTTTACCCTTTAACTTAAAGACTCACTCCACTCAAACATATTCTTCACTTTTTGTTACTTGGATGTTTGAGCTTCTCTGTGCAGGAGGATGGATGAGCAGAGTTTGACACGAGAAGGCTGTTTTCACTTTCATCTGCTGAAGAGGGAACATTTCTGTTTGTATGCACAGGACAGTATGAACAGGATGTTCCGACTCCACAACTTGCTCCGAGGCAATCGTGATCCAGTATGTAACTTGAGATGTGGACACTTGAAACCTCCAGTGCACATACAATGAGAAAGGAATGCACAGTGAAGTTAGAGAAGTTATGTGCAGCAGTTACATTTTTGAAGCAACACATATTTGCATTTGCGGGAGAGAAGCAGTATGCCTGTCATTTTAAGAGTACCTTTTAGATAAAATACTTTATATACTTATATCATCCCTGCATGCAACGTAACAAGAGCCGATGGGAGTTATGTGAAACTTGTATTGATTAGCAACAGTTTGAATGTTATTATTTTTATATATATTTTACTTTTGTGAATTCACAATATTTTTTTTACATTAATCTTATTTTTAGGTCATTTTTAATTGTTCAATTTTCCTGTAGATGCAGAAATGTCTGAAACGGGAATTACAGAAATTGCTTAGGGATGCAACGAACAATTATTCTCATTATCGATTAATTTAAATATTATTTTCTTGATTAACTGACGAATCATTTTGTCTATAAAATGTCAGAAAATAGTGACGTGTGCCTGTAATTATTTCCTAAAGCCAAAGGTGGCTTCTTCAAATGCTAATAAGAAGAATAAAGTTGTAATATGTTCTACTTTTAAAAGGTACAACTAAGCAAGCAGACATCAAGTGTGCACACAGTCTGAGAAGAGGTCTAATTAAGCAAAGATAATTGAAATCACCTGTTTTGGGTAACCATGTAATTAAAGCCTTGATCAATATATACCACTCTGGGTGTGTTTGAAATAACATATCCCCTTCTGCAACTGCAAGAAAGAAGATTATTTAATTAATAAGAAATGTCTACAAATACAGACCAAAAGAGGTCAGCATTGATAAATATTTGACTGCATAATGTGCACACATGCAAATGTTTCTAGTATCTTGCTTAATACCTCATCCACCACTACAAAAAGATCTTATCACAACTATACATCCATAAACGATATCGTACCCAAAACTACATAGAACAGTAGAGAAACACAATGTGTTGTTTACTACACAGACACACTCTCTCCATGGTGTTGACAGCCTCTGCTAATTCAGTAAGATCAACACAGCAGACAGTCAAGGCAACCGGAGGCATGTTGGTCTGAGGAAGGGGGGGGGGGAGACTGTTCTTAATGAAAGAGGAAAGTCTAAAGTTGACAGAGAATCACTGTGCCCACATAATGTTATATAATATAACATTTTCTCCAGGAGGATCATCATAACGTTACAGCTGATCATTAGGAAAAGACATTGCTAGTGGTGGACGAAGTATTCAGATATATAAATACTCCACTACAAGTAAAAGTCCTGCATTAAACATCTTACTTAAGTAAAAGTAATAGTACTCCTGCAGTGAAATGTTTCCTATCAGTGTTTTACTATTATATCTGATGCTTCTGGATTAATATCACTGCTCCATTAATGTGCATGTTGCATTTTATTGCTGTAGATTTTTAAGGTTGTGCTGATTTTAACTCCTTTATATTCAACTGTGTAGTTTATTCTACAGCAATGCATCATATTCTACAAGATCATCATGTTTGTAGCGTCGCTGTCCTGTGAGAACCACGTATCTCCAAAATGTAAACTTTTTATAAACTCATAAAAACTGCCCTGTTTCCAGCTGATGTATTTTCCAGCTGATCCAAGAGGCTTTTTAAAGAGTTTCTTTAGTTTAGTAGAAGTTTTTCTATCATCTTTCAGTTTGGAGATACATGGTTTTCACTTGATAGATCAGACAAATGTATTGGAGTAAAAAGTACAATATTTGGCTCTGAGATGTAGTAGGTGTAGAAGTGAAATGTTGCATAACATGGAAATACTCAAGTAAGTACAAGTACCTCCAATGTGTACTTAAGTACAGAACTTGAGTAAATGTATCAGTTTAAGACGCTTCTCTCACCCTATCTCCCTCTATATCTTAAAAAGAACGCCATGTGTAGCAACATAACATGACATTCTGTGACAGTACATGTTGTGTAGATGCCACATTATTTGTGGATGTTACATTATCTCCCATGTCAAGGGGGTTGAAATGCTCCCTATCTAATCCATCATGCTGTTATCAGACAGCATTCCAGCTCATTGGTACAGTTGTCCTGAAAGCTCAACTGCAGCTTAAGAAGAGACATGCACGTTGACAAAACGCAAGAAAGTCTTCATCAATTTCATGACACATGCTCAGAATTTAAAAGAAAAAAAACGTTGCAAAGTGAGAAACCACAAGAAAACAAAAACAAAAAGTCGTTACAGTTCATCCTCTGGGGAACATGAATGTTTGTAGATATTTCACTGCATATATAAAACGTTTGACTTGTTGGTGGCTTTCATTGACAATACTAACAGCTGCATTGTTTATAATGTTTATACCTGCTATAATGTTTACCATCTTAGTTTAGTGTGTTATCAAATCAAATCAAATGTATTCCAAAGAAAAGGACCAGGACAAGCTGTGTTAGCATGCTAGCGTTTGCTAATTATCACTAAACACAAAGTATTAGGTCTCGGCCTGTTCGTTAGAAGTTTTGTGTTGTGTTTGTACTTCCTGTTTTATTTTGTTAATTACCTGTTCTCTGTTGTTTCTACTTCCTACCCCCAGGTGTTCCCAATCTGTTCGTTAGTGTCCTCACCTGTGTCTCGTTCCCTCTCATAGCAACTGCAAAGTTTTCAGTAAAGACTATTTCCATTTAACATTTATCTGCCTCTGTGTCGTGCAATTGAGTCCCACCTCCCTTCTGTCTTGATCGTACCGTTACACAAAGTACAGCTGAGGCTGATAAGGATGTCGTTAGTTTGCAGGTATTTAGTCATAAACAAAAGTATTGGACACATTTTTAGTTTTGACCTGATGATGGGGCTGGAATGAAAGGTTACGTGAGTAGGATTTATCCTCTGGGGATTATGAATACATGTACCAAAATTGATGGCTATGAATCCAAAAGCTGAAAGTCAGGATGTTGGACAGACAGACCAACATTTCCACCCATAGAGCAGCTAACGTGGCTAAAAGCAAACACCAGTCAAAGCACACATACAGAAACAGAGTAATACTAACACTGATCCCTTGTTTTCTGTTTGTCCATGTTCTGTTTGTTGAAAATCCACTCAAGAAAGATCTGCACCATTAATTTGTGTCTGTGTTATGTAACTTTTGTAAAAATGTAAACAACAATCATACGAATTGACCTCTGTTAGATCCGGTCCGAGCGTTACATGCATTCATCTGCAGTCCTTGAGCCTTTTATTGCATCACAGCCCCCTCCAAACCCACCTGGAACCGCTGCAGCAGGTTTGAACTGGACGTTTATCTTCACGGCACGGTTTATATAAACCCTGAAATGCAAAAACAAATGTGTTTTATGAACCGGTTTGCGTGTGCGTGAAACAATTAGGCTGTCAAAGGTGTGAGTGGAGAAGATTTCACAGACCATTTGACCAAAGAAATATCATCAATTATATTTAGCAATGTAAAGATCAACTCAAGAGCAGACATAACATTGACAAAGATATGCTATCACTTCACATATAATGGTAAAGACAAGTGTGTGTGTGAGAGGAAAAACACTAAATAGAAGTATTTTGTCCAATATTTACCTTGTTATGTCCTACTAAATATAAATAAAATGATATTTCCTCATTAAACTTACTTTTATTCGACCAAACCTAAATGCCATATATCTGCTCTGATGTGTTATTGAATAATATTTAATGGATTTACAGGCACTAAAAGAAAACTTGGAGTTAAGTAAGCGTATCAGCAAACATGGAAGCACCAGAATTTAATAAAGTTACACAACAACATGTGGCACTATATAGACTGCTACTATCTCTGGTGGGACTGCAACATGCTGGACTGTTTGCTTTCAGCATGTCCCAAGCAGATATGTGTTTGTACGTAGCTCCAGTACACACACTGGGAGAGTATTATTGATTATTGTTTCAGGTTATGGCACTGAAAGTGTTAACACTCCTGAGGTTCTGAGTAAAGTTTTGTCCTGACTTGTATCCTCGACCTGTGGGCGTGCCAACACGGCTGTCAGTGCAAAACAGGGATATTTGTAACTTAACCACACACGCCATTGCAGGCAGGGGTCCAGTGAGAGGGGGGGGGCTGGTTATGCTTTAAATTGAACGTGTATAGTTGTAAAAAAACCATTTCCCTGACAATGTCGCGGATATTAAACCTCATCAGTCATTTGCGGAGAGATTTGTCCGCGTGTCGAGGGATTGCGCGACTTCCTTTGAGGACCATCTGCTGCACCTCAAGAAAACAAGCAGAACAGAGGTGAGATGGTTTATTTACATGTGCGTCTTATTCACCACGCTTTGGTCAGGCAATTTGATATGCATATCCAGCCATAATTAACGTGCAGTGAGTCTAATGTGCAGACATTTAAAAGTAGTTCTGGTGCTTCTGCATCACGTGGTCAACATGGTGACTTCATTATGTCAGCTCTGGTTGTAAACAGACTGCTGAGGTGCATGTTGGAGCTGTGATTATTCACCTGTAGTTCCTTTTACCTTTCTTTCCTTTCTTCAGTAATGCATCCTCGGCTTTGAGAAAGAGATGGAAGGACACCGCGGACACTGTCATCATTGGTGGGGGATGTGTGGGGGTCAGCTTGGCCTATCACCTGGCCAAAGGTGGCATGAAGGATGTGGTGCTGTTGGAGAAGTCTGAGCTGACGGCTGGGTCCACCTGGCACGCTGTATGTCTGCCAAAGTCTACTTTTATTTATTGAATACAGTGAATGTGAAGGTGAACAAAGTTTGTAGATGGCAAAGTAAGCTTTTCATGGAAGCCACAGGTGATCCGTGTCACATAGCACCAACATATTGTCACGTTCCCTGCTGTCAACAACCTTTTTGACACTTTCCCTTTTAGGTTTGCTCACCATCTTTACTTATTATTTTTTATATGGTAAAAACAAAACAAAAAATTCTCAATTCACTAAAGCCCAAAGTTACATCATCAAATTGTTTGTTTAACTGAGCAACAGTCCAAAAATTCAAATATATTTCCCCATCACATAAAACTGGGGCTGCAACTAAGGGTTATCTTAATTTTCGATTATTTTTATTATTATTTTCTCGATTGATTGCTTGCTTTTCCTGACAAAGAGTCTAAAACCAAAATATGTTTAATTTAGTGTCATTTAAAGAAAAGCAAATCCTCATATTTGAAAATCAGAGAATGTTGAAACATTTAATAATTTATGTTTTATGTTATGTTTTCTTTTAAATGATTAATCGACTGAGGGTTGGCTGGAAATAGGGAATATTTGGCATCTTTGCTTGAAAAATTTCTTTCGTTTTACTATTTTTCAGTTGTGTAACTGTCTCAACTTGGATTTATTTTTATAATTGGGGCAATTTCGAGCAAAAATAGTTTGTCAACAGACATTTATTACTGTCAAATAATGTCCTCGGGGTAATATCCAAATTGACCACTGAGCGTCTAATGCTGCTAGGAAATTTAAAGCACAAGTATGAAGAGCTTCTTCCTCGAAAGCCTAATTTAGTGAAGGTGTTTGCAGACGTTCCTGTTTCTGTCATTCAGAAGTGGCATCGTATCCATCGAGGGCAGCTGTTACAAGCTTTCAAGGCTTCTGAGGTCTTGACCCTTCTACCCCGTCCCTCATTCACTTCACTGCAAGGCTATTAATATACGTTTGACATGTCAGAGGGGGGACTTACTCTTATTCAGTTACTCTTTATCTGTGGGGGGGGGGGGGTGTGGCGGCATGCATTTGGTGAGAGAAGCAGGGAACACTCTGGACACCTATAGGACATTTTAGATGTATATATATATATATATATATATATATATATATATATATATACTTACTTTTACCTCCTTTTATGAGTTATTTATCAGTTTACAGGATGTGATGCATCTCAATTACTCTTTCGTTCACAGTATTGTGTTATTAAAGCAGCTATAAACATTATTTTTATATGAACATTTGATCAAAGGGCATAGATCACCCGACTCTGCAGCTCTTCTGAGCGTTTTAGCATCTTTAAGCTTATTGTTTTCCTTTTACAAAACAATAATGTCACTGTTTGGGTTCCCTCTCACAGCTCTCATTAGCATTGTTACACTGACTGTACTCCACTCGGCCGGCACGTAGATTCATCAGGTGGACGCTAACAGGACTTCAAATTAATGATAATGTTGCTCTGAGTCTGGATTTGTAAATTAGCAACTGTTTGATAACACCAACTTAAATGTCACGTCAGTGTTTACAACTTCTTCCCCACCAAAAAACCTGTTAATGCAACTTTAAGTTAGAATCCGTGATGTATTTTCTTATCGTCCATCACGAGCTGTTTTGTATTTCAGGCCGGTTTGACAACATATTACCATCCAGGCATCAACCTCAAGAAAGTCCACTATGACAGCATTAAATTATACGAGACCCTGGAGGCTGAAACTGGACAGGTGAGCTGCCTCGCTCATCTTTAATAACTTTGATGTGTTGGTGAAGTGATGTTTTTGTGATCACATGATACACATATCGTGTTATTATCTGCAGGCAGTGGGCTTTCATCAGCCCGGCAGCGTCCGTATTGCTGCATCGGCGGCTCGAGTGGATGAGATGAAGTACCAGATGACCCGCACGCACTGGCATGTGACCGAACAGTACATGATCGGACCGGAGAAAATCCTAGAACTATTCCCTCTGCTCAATATAGACAAGGTTTGTGCGAACCATAGAAATATTACAGGTGAATGTGATTCTTGCTTTTATCATCTCAAAGAACTCTCTTATACCAAGTGAATGCCATTAATCTCTTAAGAAGGTCTTAAGAATTTAAGCAAATTCAAGACACGTTTGATCAGGTGACTTCTGTACTTTAATCAAGTTGGAGACGTTTGTCAGTATTGATGATGATAATAAAGTTTCTCTACGTTCTCAGGTGTTGGCAGGTCTGTACACCCCAGGAGACGGACACATTGACCCTTACTCTCTCACTATGGCTCTGGCTGCTGGTGCTCGTATGTACGGGGCCCAGATCTATAACCCAGCCCCGGTAACCGCCCTCAACCCGACCGCTGACGGAAAGTGGGACGTCCAGACTCCTCATGGGACCATCCGCGCCAATCGCATCGTCAATGCAACAGGTTTGTACTCAAACCAGAGATAACAGGGACTGTCGTGGAAACATCTTTGATCTTTGGTGCAATTTCACACAAGAACAGGGTTTAAAGGTTCATTAAAGTCCGCTTTAGTGACAGCATTTCTTTTCAGATATGCAACAACTAGAGGTTGCATTAAAGAACTCGGACACGCTGTAGTTCATACACTTGGTTTTGGGCTTGGTGTTGTTTCACAAGGGATTTCAAATGTAGGATACACTCTCTTACCATGTTACAACAAAACAGAAATTAGAATTTGACTTGGATGTCATACAATATGTGGTATCTTTGTCATATTTCCTGCTAACACATGGTGGTAAAGTCCCATCCTAAGATGTTCCTCGAGGGCAGTATTTCTGATAATATCTGCTGATTAAGACACAATGCAGACGCATCCCGTAGTCACTGCTCTACAAACCATGTTATCTGTGGACACACTACAGCAGCAGACCTTTGCCCACACAGACCAATGCCTGCAGAGTTCAGAGAAAGCTTTTGGTTTGAACTGGGTCATACCAGTTCTGGGGGGATTTTGTTGGCACCTACTTCTTTCATCTGAACGGCTGTTGCTTGTTCTGGCAAGGTTCAGGAACTTGATTCAGTTTGTTCTCTATAGAAGGGATTGTGTATCATTTAGCAATATATATATAGGTCATGCATATTAGTCCTTAGTCTCTGCAGTCGCTCACAGTCATGTTAAAAGTAATTAACAAACAAATGGCAAATGAAATAGCAACTGTTGTTCAACCCTAAAAAATACTGTATTGACAAAGGAGAATTCTGACATGTATGCATGTTTAAACGAGTGTTTTGACAGTTGCTGCAATGCAAAAACGTTGTCCCCTCAACTGTTCTAGTACACTCCACAAGCATTAAATCTAGCTCCGTAAAAGACCTTGCAGAACAAATCGTCTACAGCTACATCTTCTTGCTCCATATATCTTCTGCTTTGAATTTGCACATTCTGTACTCTGGTTGAAGCCAGTTATGTTGCGGGTCCTGCTGGCCTTTTGCCTTCACTGTGTCCGACAGCCAATCCGAACAGGCCAACAGTTCACATTTCATCCAATCTTGAAGCAGCAGCACATGCACACCTCCCGACCAGACTTTTTTTTTTTTTTTTAATTGCATTTTCTTGCTCTTTGTATCCAGGGAATGAAATGTCAAACTAAATGTCACGCCTGTGTGATTTTTTTTTTGCATGAATTTGCTTCCCACAGTAAGCAAAGTTAACATTTTTGAAGTCAGATTATTGATGGGTAATTGGAGGTTTTTGCAAGTACAGACTTGTGCTTTTTCCTTTTTGTATGTGGGGTTTGTTTTTGTGATTTTAAAGTTTGACAACAAATGCAGGGCTGCAGAAATAGCCCCCAGAATAAATCCAAGCATAGCAAGTAAGAAAACAACTCCCAAGAAACAACAGCAGTAACCTCAGTCTTTTTTTTTTTTTAAATGAATGTTTAGTTTAAATCACATTACCCACAAGTGGCTGTTTTGTTGAGCTTGCATAACACCAACCAAACTTTCTCTCTGCCTCTTCTTGGCCTTTTTTTTTTTTTTTTTTTTTATACATACTTTATCACTCCCATTCTCTTCTGCCGCCCCCAAATGATCCTCGTCCAGAATATACTTTCCACTTCTTTTTTCCAGCCAACATCTTATTTTGACAAATTCTGTTGAAACTGAGACGTAGTCTGGAACGCAGGCTGTTCCCCCTTCTTCCCAATAAAGTTGAATATTGAAAGCTTAAATTAAGGTCAAATGTCAAAGGTTCCCCAGAATGTGACCCCATAGGATGAGTTTCAACATATCCGCCTTATTTTGACCGTTGTGTGAAGAGTGTGTTGAACGCTGTTAGTTATATAAAGGTTTATATAGTATAGTACAGTATAGTTATTAAAATCTGCATTTGTGCTACCACTTGGACAAGCAGCTGAATGTTTCAAACCTCCCCACAGGCTCGTAACTCCCAAATGCAACACATGATGCTCAAGAGTTACAGCTGATTGATTATGATTATTTTATCAAAAATAATTGTGCTTCTTCACAATATTTCCCCGTAAACCCCCTCCCCCCCCCTTACAACTAACTGCAGAATTACCCCTGGTGGTTTGAAACCACTCAGTGACCTTCTGAACACATTTTTAGAAATAGTTTTAATAAACTCTGGAATCAATTAAGGGAGACTCTCATTTTGAATGATGCCGAGCATGAGCGAAGACAACTAGAGTGGGACTTGTTTCAAAGGTTGTTTTCATTTTGGGGAGTTTGTTGACTCCATTCATCACGATTCCTGGGTAACGCAGTGAATCGGCCCTGTGTGCAGGCGTCTGGTAAACATGCTCCTCTGCAGCCCAGCGCCTGCCTAAACTGCCTGTGATCTTATCTGGATGGTGTGTGTGTGTGTGTATGTGTTTGAATGCACCCCCACCCCATCCCTCACCATGAGATAAAGTTCACATATGGTGCACACACAGAATATAAAGAGTACATGTTGCAATGTTAATAGGCTGCAGACTTGCATGCAAGTAAATCAAAGCATGAAGCCCATTTGAAACATACTGGATTCTAAGTGGGGATTTATTTAAATGTAAGTTAAATGAAGAGTTTTTAGCTGAAGACCGCTGAAGTGTCCCAGCAGGCTCTGGCCTCACGCTCCAGGTCACAGCAGTTGATTCAGCACAAACTCTACATTGTTTAATCCACATGTCCTACTTAGAGACTCACAACACAGCATATTTGTCTCATTGACACCCTGGTGGTACAGTAGCTAGCCCTGTAGATGGACGGAACTACCTTCCACTGAAGAAATAGTCCCCATGAAAACAGCATTTGTTTTAGTTTTTCTGTCATTTGGATGAGCTGACCCTTTTCATTACTTAACAGTAAAGAATACAGTCTCAATTGCAACCTTAAATAGAACTTGCACATAAGATACCAGCTGATGAATCGCATGCTATTCTTGGAAAGTCTTGTTGTATAGGAATGCATGTATAACTTATCAGTAACTGTAACATGCATACTTGCAAGTCTTATTCAAAAAGACACACATTCATTATACTTATATTTCCTGTGTTTCAGTCTGTTAGAAGTTAATCTCAATATACAATGAAAGTAAGGATTATGGTCTGTGCTGAATAATCTTTGAAAGTGTTGCACTTTTCCTTCCAAATAGTGAAAGAGGGGCGTCGCGTAACTTCTTACTTACAAACAAATTCATTCATCAAACTTTGTGTGTCCACCAGGAGACATAAACTCTTTATTAAAAGCCCAATAAAATGGCAAAGGAGAACATAATGTTACAGCCCTGCCAAGTTGCCAAAATACTGGTACAGTGGAAGGTGTTAGGAGTCATTTGGGAATTTGCTTAATTGCTTATTAATAGAGAGGAGGAGGATATTGATACCATTGTTATGTGTCTGTTAGATATGAAACTACAGTCAGCAGATGGTTAGTTGAGCTTTCAATGAAGACTGGAAGCAGAAGTGTTTTATAATGAGATAAGCCAACAGGCAGTAGCCTAATTAACACATTTTAATATAATTCCTCTTTATCTTGTTGATTTTAATACCTTTTCTGTTGGTTTCTAAGGTTTCTGGGCTCGGGAGGTGGGCAAGATGATCGGGTTCGATCACCCCACCATCCCAGTGCACCACCAGTACGTCGTGACAGCGACGGTACCAGAAGTGAAGTCTCTGAAGAAGGAGCTGGCTGTCATCAGGGATCTGGAGGCCTCTTACTACCTGCGTCAGGAAAGAGACGGTCTGCTGTTCGGCCCGTATGAAAGCATGGAGAAGATGGTGCTGCAGGACTCCTGGGTCAGAGATGGAGTGCCTCCAGGTCTGCGTGACGTGGATACAGATTTGTCTGAAAACCAATTTTTTATTTTTAACTTTTTTAACTGACCATGTTTGTGTGGCCGACTCAGGTTTCGGTAAGGAGCTGTTTGAGTCAGACCTCGACAGGATAATGGAGCATGTTGAGATGGCCATGGAGATGGTCCCTGTGCTGAAGAAAGCTGACATCATCAACATCGTGTCTGGACCAATCACGTACACCCCTGACCTGCTGCCCATGGTCGGACCACACCAAGGAGTTCGCAACTACTGGACTGCCATTGGCTTCGGGTATGAGATTGGGAGATGGGTTAGCATCTTAGTTTCTTTTTAATGGTGTTTTCAGGTTAGAGAAAATGGTGTCGGCCATTGGTACAGTGCAGGGTAGGTTGCATCCCTTAGAGCAGCTGTTCCCAACCTGGGGGTCGCCAAAGCTTCACGAGGGGACGCAAGGCCTTCTTTTATATATTAAATTGTAATCTTAAGGAAAAAATACATTTCTCCATACAGTGTATTTTGTGACAATTGCGATCCAGTAAATGTAAATATAAAGCTTTGGACTATTTTAGTTACGGGGTTATCCATGCCGGCGGAATCGGTAAGTTCCTGAGCGACTGGATCAGGAATGGAGAGCCTCCTTACGACCTGATCGAGTGCGACCCCAACCGCTACGGGAAATGGGCCGAAGTACCTTTCATGTGCGCCAAAGCTCGAGAATCCTATGGCTTCAACAATGTGGGTAAGAAGAATACAAGACGATCGCACAGTCGCCTGACAAAACCTTCTCTGTTTACCGTGACTAAACCTTTTAACTGTCTCTTCTTCACTATGTTCAGTTGGTTACCCGAAGGAGGAGCGATTTGCCGGTCGACCAACCTCCCGGAAAAGTGGCGTTTACGAGTTGCTGAAGGACAAAGCATCCATGGGCTTTCACGCCGGCTGGGAACAACCTCACTGGTTCCACAAACCTGGAGACGACATTGGATACAAGTAAGGCATCCAGTCAGCGGAACAATATTACATTTACATGCTTAAATATCTTGATGCCTACAATAACTTTCTTAGACCTGGACAATAGCAGGCGTTTTAAGACGTAAACATCTGAATAAAATGTTTTTTTATTCTCCACTTCCTGTTTTACCCTCTCAACACTGTGGAGAAGGACGGAGAATATAGGGATGGTTCTTGAGTATTCAACAATGCATAAACAAAAGGCGCTCTGATGGTTTCTTCTGGAGATGCATGCCTGTCAGAATAAATGTTTAGAGACACAATGTTCTTGGCACAAAGCACAGACACATGTTCTCCTTCCAACTCTTTCAGTTGGTGCACAGACGAGCGCAGCACACAACATCTAACTCTGAGCAGCGGCACAAGAGATCCATTTAGATACCTCACTGGTATCCGATCAAGACAGCTGCTAACATTCAACAACACATGCAGATAACTGTAAATAACTGCATTTGACAATCCATGTGTCACAGTCTCGAATATGCACATGACATTATTTAAAAACCACACCTGCAATAATCCCGGCGGATTTTTGGAGTCTAATAAGCAATGAGTGTAGAAACCCGTTGGCCTGCTCAGCAGCTGCATACTTGGCTCATAACTGTGACAGGGACGTTTGTGTTTGTACAAATATTAAAGCCGCAGACATAATCTTACTATGCAGCTTTCTTTTCCTCCAACCTTTGTTTGCTATATTGTTTTAGGCACACTTTGCATGGCCCGAGGGAATGATTTCCACCACTTAAATATCTCAACAGCTGTTTGATGCATTGCCATGAAATCTTAGGCGTACATTCATGGTCACCAGAGGATGAATCCTACTGACTTTGGTGATCCTCTGACTTATCATTTAGCGCCACCATGAGGTTGAAATTGGTGGTTTTGCGTGAAATGTCTCGACAACTATTGGATGTATTGTCATCAAATATGGTACAAACATTCATGTCGTCCTTACGGATGAATTGTTATCACTTTGGTGATTTCTTAACTTTAATCTAGCGCTGTCATCAGCCATCATTTGGTTTTTATGACCGAATACCTGTAAAATGTAATGTTAGTGCTAATTAGCAAACGTTAGCACGCTAATAGCCTACGCTACAATAAATGCTGAACATGGGGAAACCTGCTAGCATGCTAACGTTAGCATTTAGCTCATGTCTAAGTACATCCATACAGAGCCACTAGCATGGCTGTAGTTTCTTACGCTTGTGAGTCTTGTTATCATTTTGTCTAACAAGAAGTAGCTTAGGTTAGAACAATGTTCAGCATTATACTTCAACATCGGTTTTGCATTATGCAATGAAGCCAATAAAAAGGGGCCAGTAAGAACAGCCGTAGTAAAAGTTGTTAATCATTAAAACAACAGCGCTCATTGATTGTTGTGCTCAGGCCCAGTTTCCGACGCACCAACTGGTTTGGACCAGCTGGCCGAGAGTGCAAGCTGGTGATGGAGAAGGTGGGAGTGATCGACCTGACGCCTTTTGCCAAGTTCATAGTGAAGGGGAAGGACTCGCAGAGGCTGCTGGACCGCCTGTTTGCCAACACAATGCCCAAGGTAGAGCACATGTATACTTTCATTAACACCTGTGTGAATAGTTTGTACATGCCTCTCTCTGACTCATTATCCTTTTGACCTGTGCGTCTTCAGGTCGGCCTGACTAATATCAGCCACATGTTGACGCCCGACGGGAGAGTGTTTGCTGAGGTCACCATCACCCAGCTGTCACCTGGAGAGTTCTTGCTCATCACAGGCTCGGGGTCAGAGGGACATGACCTCAGGTGAACCTATTAACACGTGCAACATGTCACTTAAGTTCATCAGGGTAGCAGAAGCTAATTTATTAGTAAAAGTTTTATTTTCCTACATGATAACTAACTCGATTCTGACCTAATAGAGTTGCAAAGTGTATTTCCATTTTAATTTTTACTTTATATGATATCCTCAATGTTACTGAACACAAGACTTTGTCTTATGATGTAACAACTCTATAGGTTTATGTTATGGCCACCAACTATTTCCACTTCCTTAGTGAGAAATAATGTTTATTTTCTGTAAATTTGGCAGAGGGATGGGTCTAAATACTACAATACCCATGAGCCTCTGCTCAGTGGGAATTTTTAACACTTCATCGTCGCAGTTGTGAACAATCTTTAGTTTTATCCTTATTCTGCATGTAACAGAATTTGAAGTTCTGTGATTAGGTGTTTCTTGCAGAAATGCACCTTGGGAGTCGTAGTTATTGTTGTAGATTAAGTTTTTATGTACACAAGCTTGTGCCTTTTTGACTTTATTTTTATTTCTAACACAGTTGTTAATGTTTTGTACTGATGATTCAACGAGGAGAGTTTCATGTCCATTCAAGCTGTAGAAGTGCTCCAACTGTCAGTCACCTAACATTGTCGATGGAGAAAATATTCCAGTACGAAGGGACCCAAAATCGGACTCAAGGATTTTTATTGTCCTGATCATTTAAATGCCACCAGTGCAATTTTATAATATATAATAATATTAAAAAAGTAAACTAATCGCTCCTTCCACATTGCAACTCTATTAATTGCGGTCATTGTAGTTCCAGTACTCAGAAGCATTGTGTAGCAAAAACTACACTAAGAAATGTCAGTTTTCATGCAGTGTTTTGATGCATCTTAGCAAAACAACACAATTAACCACATGCACAAAACTGCCAACACACAAGTAGACAAACATTTCATTATTAATTTAGCAGAGAACACAGACTACACGATGGTAGTTCTCATTCATACACACCCTGACCAGACTCTCAAGCTGTGCTGAATAAAACTCTCTCTCTCTGTTTTATACGACAGAAACTTAAAACCTTTTAGCAGCTGTTAACGCTACTCCCCTCCCTTTGCTCCAGTTGGAGGCAGCAAGTTTAAAATATTCACTCTAACTTAACTCCTCACCGCAGCCTGAGGGAGGCAAGGACCGTTTAGTGCTATCTATCGGCCTCTAGTGGTGACGGCACCAAACTACAGAGGAAGAGTTCATGGCGGTCACATCATGAAACTCCTCATCACACGTGGCTGAGATGTGGCAATATTGCCACTCACTCATATAAAAATGACTCCACTACTAGAGGTCTAAAACTCCACAAGGAACATTTTAACCTTTAACCCTGTGCAATGCATTTGTCAATATATGTATTAAATGTACAATATGTAGAAGAGCTATAATAATACAATATTAGAATCTCCTTTCTGCGTGCTGAAGGTTTTCTGTGTGGATTTGATCTGTACTCAGGTGGATAGAGGCAGAAGCTGCAGACGGTGCATATGACGTGGACATCAGCAACGTAACGGAATATATTGGCGTGCTGGGAATTGCCGGACCGAAATCCCGCAAAGTTCTTCAGAAGCTGACAGATGAGGATTTAAGTGATGCCGGATTCAAATTTCTCCACTGTAAGATCATCCAGTTGGCCGGCGTTTCCGTCCGGGCCATCAGGATCTCCTACACAGGTACTGCACACTGTGAGGTTACATCCTGTCTGCTTAGTTCTTTTGTTGGTCTTTTTAAAAACAAATGAACACGTTCTACCAGAGGAGCAACGAAGTTTCACTTGACTTAAGAACAAGAAATCACTTGAATGAGTGTAGAATTGGCTGCTGATGGAAAGTATCTGTAAAAAGCAGGATATTCAGTCGCTAACACTGAATAAAATATGTCACACTTGACTGAGAATAGTGCACGCTATAGTATACAGCAATGTAATACAGCTTCCTAGGTCTTGTTTGTTTGCTGGAGGCAGTTTCATTGTCATCAACTGCACAAAATCCTGCATCAATCAATCAAAATCGTGAGATGTTAAGTCAAAATTATGTGAAACTACCATGAGTATTTTTATTTTTGTAAAGCTGCAATGATAACTCGACTAATTACTTAGATCGACATCACTTAATAATTGATTCATCGCTTTTTGCAAGTAAAAACCTCTCAAACATTCAATGTTCCAGGTTCTCAAGTATGAGAAATATTTATTAGTTGCGTATTTATTAGCGCTGAGTGTGTCTTAACGTACTGTATGGTGACACAATATTACGCGTGTGTTTATAGGTGAGCTCGGTTGGGAGTTGTACATCGAGCAGAAGAACATGGCAGCTGTGTACCAGGCCATGATGGAAGCAGGAAAGGACGAAGGAATCGACAATTTTGGCACCTACGCCATGTCCTCCCTCCGATTGGAAAAGGGCTTCAGAGGCTGGGGAGCTGAGGTACACACACACACACACACACACACAGGCAAAACCCACAATTTTTTGTCATAACTTGGTCTTTTCACATTTAGATTTTTGTTTGGATGAAACAAACATGACCTAACATGTGAGCTTTAGAGGTGCTGGTAGGCAGATGTTGTTACCTTTGCATAGAGCCAGGCTAGCTGTTTCCCCCTGTTTTCAGTCTTTATGCTAAGCTAAGCTAAGCGGCTGCATATTTACCGTACAGACAGAGTGGCATCAATCTTCTCATCTAACTCTTGGCAAGAAAAGTTGAACTTCCAGGTCGTGACTTTTGACTGGTATCAATCTTTGCAGATGAACTGTGACACAAACCCTCTGGAGGCTGGACTGGATTATTTCATCAAGCTGAACAAGGTCCATCTCATTTTGAATTGTGCATTTTTAAACATACAATAACTGGTTTATGTCCAAGTGTGTATTAGTTATCTCCTCTGTAACTAGGAATAGGTTCTGAACACTGTTTGTGCCTGTGTTTGTCCAGCCCGCTGACTTCATTGGCAAAGCAGCCCTTCTGGAGATCAAAGCCAAGGGCCTGAAGAGGAAGCTTTCCTACCTCAGCCTGGACACGGATGACGTCGACCCCGAAGGCAACGAGACCATCTGGCTCAACGGCAAGGTTAGAAACGGGCAAAAGGTTGTCTTGTGATCCAGTTTTATTTGGTTATCTTGTGGTTCTCACGTGAGCTGGCGTCTCTTCTCATCAGGTGGTCGGCAACACGACATCCGGAGCCTACAGCTACAGCGCCCAGCAGAGCCTGGCGTTCGGCTACCTGCCTCTGGAGCTGTGCTCGGTGGGCCAGAAAGTGGAAGTGGAGCTTCTAGGGAGGAAATACCCCGCCATGGTCATCCAGGAGCCCTTAGTGCTCACCGAGCCCACACGGACCCGGCTGCAGAAGAAAGCAAAAGGAAAAGCATAAAAACAACACTGTCCTGCGGCCATTTTCTCACCAGCTAATGAAGAACGATTTTACTGCGATGCATCAATGAGGGTCTTGAATAAAGCCCGTGTGGTCCGTGTACATGAACTGTTTGTGTCAGATCCCTTCACAACTTCCTCTTCCTGTGACGAGGGGGAAGCTGAGAACAGATTGTGAGAGTGCATAATGCATCTTATGAAGGTTTTTGAGCAACAGGAAAACAATCATTGAACGTTTAATGTTCTTGCACCACAATGTCTTAAAGTTCTGGAAGAGTAATTGGCTTTTTGTAATTCCTTGAATTGACGTTAATGTTTTACAGGTCAACAGTTTTGTGAAGGATCCTTGATTCTTTTTCGTAAGAGCACTTTGGGACTGTGATAAATCAGTATTTTTTTTACAATTGGTTTACATTAATGCCTTGATCATTAAATAAATGCAATCATTGTCTTGTATTAGGTGTTTGTGTGCCTGAACTCTTTTCCCTCTTCACAGTCTTCTTAATGTTCTTGTGTCTGATTCTTTTAACATATAAATTCCACTTTATTTACACCACTGTCTGAAAAACATCACATGAATATGTTGATGGGTGAATAAAATCATGACTAAACTTCATCATGGCCACAATATATGGAATCACTTGATTAAATAGTGTGAGAAATATACATGAAACAATCATTTTAAGTAATTATTCAAATTTAAATCATTATGAAATAATAATAATAATAAATTGAATTTATATAGTGCTTTTTGAGACCTCAAAGCCTACAAAGTACTAAAGTACTACAAAATGTTACTATGATAAGACCAATTCACCCGTTTTAAATACTGAATAATGTAAATAGTAAGAACAGCTTGTGCAAAGAAACATCCATGCAACAGCGACCCCTGCTTGTGTACTCCCGGTCAGCACATACTATAGAGTATATAATATAGTAAACTGTATGTTATAATACAATACTATGACGTATGTGTAATAGATATCAAAGAGTATACCATGGTATAGCATATATAAATATACATGAAAGCATGATTACAATATAGTATTTTATAGTAGTATAAATAGTATAATGCAATGAAACATAGTGGTGGGCCTCCAACTAACAATTAAATAATCTGCTTATTGTTATACAGATAAGAAAATAATGATAGTATTTAATTGTTTAGTTTTGTCTGATCAACGGTCCAAAACCCCAAAGATAATCAATATATACACACACACACACACACACACACACACACACACACACACACACACACACACACACATCAAATCAAATCAAATGTATTTGTATAGCCCAATATCACAAATGATACATTTGTCTCAGTGTGCTTTACAGACTGTACAGGTTACGACACCCTCTGTCCTTAGACCCTCGCATCGCACAAGGAAACACTTCCTAAAAGAAACCCCATAATTAAAGGGGGAAAAATGTTGAGAAACCTTAGGGAGAGCAACTGAGGAGGGATCCCTCTCCCAGGACGGACAGACGTGCAATAGATGTCGTGTGTACAGGATAAACAACATAGTACAAATACAACATGTGACAGAAATTATGTTGTGTTGGAAAAGAGAAAGTTTGGATGAATCCAGGGAAATGTCAAAAAGGCTTCCCGGTGTCCAGCAGGACCAGGGCAGCAGGCGCAGCCACGATTCATGATCCTGACGTAAACTTTATCAGTGGCAACCTGCCACATGAGACACAGATACCCCGGATGATGAGTTAGTAACATACATTTACATAAATGCATACAGATAGAGAGGGAGAAGAAGAGAGGGAGGGGAGGAGAGAGGAAGAGAAGGAGAGCAGGGAGGTGTCCCCCGGCAAGTCTAATCCTATAGCAGCATAACTAGGGGCTGATCCAGGGCAAACCTGAGCCAGCCCTAACTATAAGCTTTATCAAAAAGGAAAGTCTTTAGCCTACTCTTAAATGTGGAGAGGGTGTCTGCCTCCCGAACACAAACTGGAAGCTGGTTCCACTGGAGAGGAGCTTGATAGCTGAAGGCTCTGGCTCCCATTGTACTCTTAGAGACTCTAGGAACCACAAGTAACCCTGCAGTCTGGGAGCGTAATGCTCTAGTTGGTTTATAAGGTACTATGAGATCTTTAAGATATGCTGGAGCCTGACCATTAATTGATTTGTAAGTCAGGAGAAGGATTTTGAATTCTATTCTGTATTTTACCGGGAGCCAGTGCAGAGCAGCTAATACAGGAGTAATATGATCCCGTTTCCTTGTTCTTGTCAATACACACACACGCACACACACACACACACACACACACACACACACACACACACACACACACACACACACACACACACGCACACAAACACAGCAGGTTTATTTGTCGTATATTCTTTAGGCTTGTTTTTCCAGCCATCTGATTGGCTGTTTTTCCACTCGTCTGATTGGCTGCTACAGTCGAGGCAGCGTTTTCAATCTAAAGAACACGGAAGTGACAGGCAGACGCGGTTGTAACTCTTAGTGATTACATTGTTATATTATTACAATGAAGACATGAAGTTATGACAAGCAGTTAGCTAAACCTCATATCCGCCATGTTTATATTTATTTTACCGTTTAATACAGCCTAACGGACGTCTTTGTTTACTTTGTGACAAACTATTTCCACTAATGACGCTCTGCTGAGTTCATAACTATGAAACTAACGATGGAGCATTATTTTATCATAGCTGTGTTTTTCGTAAGCTTTCCTGTGGGTTTAGCGGCTCAGCAGCCCCACATCGTCTTCATCCTGGCAGATGACTTTGGTTGGTATGATGTCGGCTACCACAGCTCAGAGATAAGCACACCGAACCTGGACAAGATGTCAGCAGCAGGAGTCCGCCTGGAGAACTACTATGTTCAGCCTCTGTGCACCCCCTCCAGAAACCTGCTCATGACCGGGAGATACCAGGTGAGATCCACGTCCTGCTGCATGCTTCATGCCTGCTGTAAGGCTTGTATTCAGATACTAAGGTTGTGTTGCATTCAAAACCTTAGTTCAGTAAAGGTATGTATCAGCATAATTGACTTAAAGTAGGAAGTGAAATTACTCGTGCAGTAAAATGTTCCCTGTCAATGTTTTATTATTATATACGGTATGTGTTTGTATTGTTATTACTGCTGCATTAATGTGCATGTTGCATTTTACAGCTGTAGATGTTTAAGGGTGTGCTCATTTTAACTCCTTTATATTCTGTTGGGTAGTTTAATCTACAGAAATGCATCATATTCTATAAAATCATCATGTTTGTAGCTTTGCTGTCCTGTGAGAACCACACTTAAGAAGTAGGATAATGTTCTCAACACATAAAGGAACACTACATCCTTGATTATCACAAACATTCAAAATGGACATATCTGGAGATAAGTGGATTTCACTGAACACGTTGGGTAAAGAGTACAACATTTGCCTCTGACATGTGGTGGAGTAAAACTCAAAAAGTGTAAGTACTTTGAGTCTGTGCCTTTAAGTAAAGTACTTACTTGCATTCCACCACTGGGTAAATGCTGGATTTTCATTTGTGCTTTGGAATTACATTTACTTAATTGTGAAGCTTCGTACTAAAGGACTTCCTCTGCATCATGATCATGACTTTGGGTTTGTACACTTTTCCGTGTTTATAAGAACTTTCCAAGGGAAACAAAATCTAATTTGGACGCTGGTGGAAAGTAGAACAAGAGGACAAAGCCGTTATTTTGAAACTTCAGTTTGCATCACTGTCTTTAGACTGTTGCTTCTGCTTTTTGCTATTCTTACATCTTGCTTTGTGCCATTTTAAACACAAGGCTCATTGATTTCCTTAACAATATGTCTTTGTTTTTTTAACCTCCTCAGATCCACACAGGCATGCAGCACCAGATCATCTGGCCCTGTCAGCCCTACTGTGTGCCTCTGGATGAGAAACTGCTGCCTCAGCTGATGAAGGAGGCGGGCTACGCCACACACATGGTGGGCAAGTGGCACCTGGGAATGTACAAGAAGGACTGCCTGCCCACACGCCGGGGCTTTGACTCGTACTTTGGTATATTTCATTCAAAACAAAGCCTTTGATGTAGTTTTATTCCCAGTATTACACATTTATACTTGAATTAATGTGTGCTGCAGGCTACCTGACGGGCAGCGAGGATTACTTCACTCATGTCCGCTGTACTCCCATCCCTGCTCTGAACCTGACACGCTGTGCGTTGGACCTCCGGGATGGAGAAGAGGTCGCCACCGGATACAAAGGGGTCTATTCCACCGAGCTGCTCAGCCAGAGGGCCACCAGCATCATTAAACAACACAACTCTAACAAGGTGACTCACAGCAGCTGTTTTCAGGAAGAAAAAGCTATAAAAAACACCCACGGTGCACGACCTGCTCATCACCTAACAGCAGACAGACACAGTTAGAGTCTAGCTGGTGAACCTAGTGGAGCAGTTAGCAGCTAAAGAGACAGATATCTCCCTCAGGAGTTGGTAGAGACAAGTTAAAAGAGAGCGAATATGAGACTTACATTCATCAGATGGTCAGAAAAACGACTCTAAATGAATAGTGATGTATTACATAACTGCTGGAAGTGTAAATAAGCAACTGTTTGCTGACAAGTGTCGTCATATCATCTTAAAAAAAGATAATATTTCATCTACTGCTGTTTACAACAGTCACAGAGGAGAGTCTTCACATGCTGTTCTCTTTATCTTTCAGCCTCTCTTCCTCTACGTGGCGTTGCAAGCAGTCCATTCACCCCTGCAGGTGCCCGAGCGCTACGTGGCCCCCTACAGTTTCATCAAAGACCCCCATCGCAGGCTGTATGCCGGCATGGTGTCGGCCATGGACGAGGCAGTGGGCAACATCACTCTAGCTTTGCAGCAGGGAGGACTTTGGGACAACACGATCCTGGTGTTCTCAACAGGTATGTGTTTGTACTAAAACACTGGATAATGAAAATGCTGCACAGAGCTGTACTGAAGCGCCGGATCATCTTACTTCATCGGATCATTTCAATGGAAACCTACAATGAAAGAACAAGTTGAAAGAACAACACCTCAGAGAATGCTAAAATATGTTCCACAGCTTTTATTCAGTTTTCCAGGGTTGAGAGGAGTTCAGGTGAGATTATTGAGTTAAAGCACCAAAGGGTTGGATAACACGTTTTATTAAACATCATGGTCACATGAAACAAATCCAACAAATCAAGTTTGCAGCATTTCCCAGGGCTGGTTACACTGAAAATAGCTCTTGTAATACTCTGGATGTCCACTAGGGAGCAGTGTCTTGTTGTATTTATTGTAGCAGGGTTGACTGTCAGGCTGGATGTTGAGATTTACAGACAGAAATCTCACTGAGAGAACACTTCTCAACACATCTCTTCATACACAGCACTGAAAGCGTCACTATCATATAGACCTTTTGATGAAGAACATAATATGGCAAAGAGGAGGGCGTGCGGCATCATCTAAACATGTGCCCCCTCTCAGGTTTCCACATGTGCAACTTGTAATGAATTGCATCTGAAGTAGGTAACTCCTTTGAGGGTTATTTTTAGTTGTTTTTTTTAAAAGGGTAATTAGAAGACTGGAACAATGCTGTGAAAGTAAAGTGCAAGTTTCTTTTTCATGCCTGCGGTAGGTGGCCTGTTTCATTGTTCTTCTTCTTCCACTTGGTTTGGCTCTGACTGGAAGGATTCAGCCATATGCCGGGCAGACACTGCCGGGGGAAAAACTCCAAATACTTCCTGCTTTCTTCTTCTGCAATGTGTTGCTCTGCTCATGTAATACCCGACCAGGATGTAGTTTAAAAACGCATAAACATCCTTTGACCGAAAATAGCCCGATCAATGGCCTTATTAGTCATATCTACAATGACCTTTTTTTGTCATAGCCCTAACCTTGAAATTCCTTTTTGGTGAAAGTTTCTACCTTGACCGGGTCTTTACTGTAAGCACTTTAAGTGGGAGAGCTTTAGGTGAAAAGGAAGCTGGGAATCGGGCCTGTGGAGAGCCAAAGCAGCTTGAAAAGGCATTAAGGAGCAGACAGACTTTTCCAGAACAGTTGGGGAATCGGCACAGACTACTTCCTGGACTCGCATGACACAGGGAGCCCTGCCTGGAAGTGATTGGTCAAGTGTGTTTGTACTGGACGGGATTATTGGGATGATGTGTGGACAGTGTGTGTGTGTGTGTGTGTGTGTGTGTGTGTGTGTACTTGTGTGTGTGTGTGTGTACTTGTGTGTGTACTTGTGTGTATACTTGTGTAATGATTGGATATTATGCAGGATTATTTGTTAGGGGAGACAATTGGATGAACATTGTTGTATTGTTTTAATGCTCTATGGGTGGTAATGTTGATCCAGACTGTCTCAACAGTTATTGGATGGATTACAATGACATTCATGTTCCCAGGTGGATGAATCCTACTGAATTTGATGATCGCCTGACTTTTCCTCTCTCCACGATGAGGTTCATATGTGTGGGCTTTGAGTAGAATGTCTCAACAACTCCTGGATGGATTGTTATGCAATTCAATACACACATTCATGTTCTCCTGAGGATGAGCTGTCCTCAAAAAAACAAACAGGATGTCCTACTGCATCCGCTCCCATTATGCAGTATATAAGCCAGCATGCGCTTCTGGCTATTCTGACCCACAATACTTTGCACAGCAGATATACTGTATGAATAAGAGGGTCACGGTTCAAGGCGCCATGTTAGGATGAAGTAGTATGTCCCTGTTGCATGCAGTATGCCCTTTGTAAAGGCAGCTGTTTGAGAGTATGTGTGTGATTTGGAACGCAGCTTTACTACATGCAGAACTAATGTCATCAGCCTCAGCTGTACTTTGTGTTTGGTGCTGAACAACAGATCTTTGTTTTTAATATTTTCCCTGATAAATCCCTGACCCATCTTTTGTCTTTTTCTTCTTGTGTCGTGACATTGTGTCTCCAGATAACGGAGGTCAGACGCTGAGCGGTGGCAGCAACTGGCCCCTGCGAGGGAGGAAGTGGTCGTTGTGGGAAGGAGGGATCCGGGGAGTCGGATTCATCGCCAGCCCGCTACTGAAGCAACCCGGGACCGTCAGCCACGAACTCATCCACATCTCCGACTGGCTGCCAACACTTGTTGGTCTGGCAGGAGGGAGCACCAACGGCACAAAGCCACTGGACGGATTCAACGTGTGGAACACAATCAGGTGAGCTGCTCTACTGTAAATATCATTCACACATCTGACATTTGGATTCTTCTGCTGAGATTGTTTCTTGGCAGGTAGGTCAGAGTTCACAGGGTGAGTGATACCAGCTCCTAACTCTGACAGGCTGCCCTCTCTTTGCTCCCCCCCCCCCCCATGTGCTCTCGCTCCGACTCCGTCTGCCTGTCTTCCTGACCGAGCGTCTTTTTCTTGTAGGAGCCCCTGCTCCTTCAATAAGCCCTTTGTTACTGTGGCAGTGGGAGCTCAAAGAGAAGGAAATTCCATCAGTCATTCTCACACAAATCTGTAGTCCTTCTCTTCCCCTTATCCTCTCTCCATCTCCTCCTCTGCCTCCAAGAACTATGAAAGCCTGCTATTGGATAAGATAATTAGTTTAGCTGCAAATCCTTTTATGTGGCAACATACCTGAGATGTTGTAATTCTTTCATACGTAATGTATTTAATTACGTGTCGGAGAACACTGTGAAGAAAGTGATTTAATAAGTCATTATGCAACGTGACAGACCACAGAGGCCCTTTCCATGTTCGTTTGTGTTCAGGTCATCACGGGCTCTCGCTGACTGCTACTTGACTGACACATTATATTTGTAAACTAAATGTGGACACAGTGAAATGAGGTGAAATTAAGGGCTGCAGCAGAGCCCCAGCAGAAAATCGAGGCTTAGCCTGGACCGCAAACTACTACTCACAGCCTCCACTTCACTCGATTGGCTGACGCACGTCAGCTGACCACTGGCTGCTGCCGGTTGCCGTGCGAGCTGCAAAACAACGCAGGGCACAAACTGCAGTTTGTTTTCGCTGCTTTACAGTTTCATTTAGTTTTTAATTGCCTTGACTGTTGCGGAAAACAGCAGCCCAACGGCTCGGCCGGTGTAAAGAAAAACAAAAACAAATTAAGGCCCAGAACAGTAGGCAGGCAGGAGAGAGTTATTTTAGTTGTGTTATCAGACACTGTGGTCAGTGAGAGCAGTGTGTTTGCTCTGTGGTGGAGTGCGGTCAGAGCGTATGACTGCCTGGTGAACAACGGCCAGCTGGTTTAGATTTAAAGTACACATCCCAGTGGATTTTACAGAGCATGAGTCAGACACGGTTTTGTGTGTGTTGGTTGTGTATCCATATGTTTAAGAGTTGCACTGCTTTGTTTTATTATCTTGCAGCAAAGGGTTTGCCTCACCCAGACTGGAGCTGCTGCACAACATCGACCCTCTGTATAATGACATCGCTCCATGTAAGTTCCCGTTTCACTCTTCACAAACAGGGCTTTTCCCAGTCTCTCTCCGCACGGTGATTTATATTCATCAGAACATATAACACGTAATACTTCCAGAAGGGTTTCATTTGTGGATTTGGACAACGTTGAGGTTGAGTTTCCTAACTTCCCCGTGCTGTATAAGTGTATGAATGTGTACGTATGCTCTCATTCAGACCTGGTAAAGAGAGAGTTTTGACATTAATTTTGAAATACGATCTTGTGAAATGCAAACATTGGCTGACACGAGCTGGAGAGATCCAACCAAAAAATATTCCCTGCAGCGAAACCTGCCAACAGGCTGAGATCATTTCTCTGCTTTATGTAAATCTGGAAACTTAGTTTGCATATAGTGCATAGTGCATATAAGTGCAGCAAGATGTGCTTTTATTGAGAAATGGAAATGAAGAAAATCATCTCTTGTTTAAAGAACATGAAATAATAAAGAATGTTGGATCATGTGACCTCACATCACAGGTCACGGTTGCTCGGTCTGGTCCAGACTGAAATATCTCGACACCTTTTGGATTAAATATGAAAATAATGGCGCACATTTTCAAGCAGTCTCGCCTGGAACACACCTGAAGAAAGAGAGCTGAGAGAGAAGGTCAAACCCAGGTGTTTATATGTCCGTGGACAAGACACACTCACAAAACTGTACAGGTGTGTAGTGAAGGCCGAGTGCAAAGACGCCGTTGTTTGAGCCAAGGGCGCCGTGCTTAACGCCCCTTGCTTTAATTCTCTTCGTCCCTGCTGTGATACAAGGCTTCAACGATCTGGCTCCATCGAGACCAATCTTACGCCGTGTGCTGTACCTCGCCCCTTATTACGTGCTTCCCCTTTAAGTCCATCGAAGTATTTGATCTCCAGCGCTGCGCTGTTGGACTTAGTCTTCTTGTAGAGCTGTTCATGTGAGACTTTTTAGTCTTGTTTTATTTAACATCCGTTTTAATCATCCGCTGACCTCTCACCAGGTGTTTTTAGACTCGACAATCTATAAAAATAAGCTTTTCCCAGCTCACACCAGACACACGTCTATCACAGGGCCGACAACCATTCACTCCTACAGGCAATTTAGTTACTTGTTACTAACCCTAACCTGCATGTCTTTGGACTGTGGCACATTTTTGAAGCATTATTCATCATGCAGTGACAACGAGTTTGTTCAGGTGAGCCTCGTGTCACCTCTCCTCGTGTCGCCTCTCCTCGTGTCGCCTCTCCTCGTGTCGCCTCTCCTCGTGTCGCCTCTCCTCGTGTCGCCTCTCCTCTCTGTGTTCACGATGTCTACGATGTGTGTTCCTTTTAGTTCTAATGTTGTACTTCTACTGTTTTCTCTTCTCTTCCCAACAAGTATCAAGAGGCTTATTGTTTGAGCCGCTGTTCACAAACACACCAGACATCGCAAATCCAATTAAGTCAAGTAAAAGCAGACCGGGGCCTAAGAATAGCATAGCATCGCTTAACATTCGCCTAAACTCACATTAGAAGTCAAACTTGTGTTTATTATGAGTGTTTGAAATTTGTTTGACTGGATTAAGAGTTGATGAGGAATCTGGCTGGAGGTGAGTCTCACATGGTGTCTGGATTATTATCAGTGGATGTCCCTGGATATTGGTTGCTTAATGAAATGTATACACGCGTTATTTCTAGCCTGTGAAAGTGCGTTTTCATTGGTATGATCATAAGCAACCTTTCTTTTTTTAAGAAATATGAAACGTGTGTGCAAATCTTTTTTTTTTTTTTTAATAAAGTTTTTTTTTCTTCACATTTTAGTTTTGTCTTTATGATTACTGTACCTCGTAAAATGCTATTTGTTTTGCTGTTTTCATCTGAGGAATGCCAGTTACATAAGGTTGAAATTGCAATCAGTCACTGTTGAAACTGTAATTTCAATTGTGTGTGTGTGTGTGTGTGTGTGTGTGTGTGTTTCCAGTTTAAACTCTGTGATTGTAGGGAGGTTTCCAGGAAGTGGGTCATGTGACTGCCTTTTTTTGTGTGGCTGTCAGACTCAGTGGAGCGCTCTCATTCTTGTCTTAACCACTTGATATTAGGTGGTCCTGGTTCTGGTCTGAGGACACTATTTCTGACTTTGTGGAGAAAGAAAGCTGCACCTTTTTAAGTTACACATTGAAAATAGAAGAGGTATAGGAGGAGTACATTTCTGTCCTGAAATGTTTCACAGATGTGCTATAATGGGCACATAATGGGTCGTCATGAGAATAGATGAATACCATTTCATTCATCTCCTGACAGTACAGTAGTTCTCTTCTCTTCTGGCATGTGTTAGGTGTTCTAGAAGACTGCATATTACTGATCAATGCCGTGTGTGGCACTGTAGTATAATTTTATAGTATAGTATGTATATAAATGTATAGTTGAAGCCACCTGGAAACCGTGGTGGGAAGCCAGTGAGGGATCATGTTCTACATGTACTGGTTGCTGATGATATTACATGTCCATGTCTGTTTCCGAGTTGTTATTCCAACTTGATTGCGCGTTCAAGTGAATTTTCCCAGCGGGAATCAATTTTTCCGATTATTCGGACACCACATGAATGCAGCACTAACGCCGTCTCTCACAATGTTAACGGAAGTGAAACATAATGCATCTATCCGCTCCAAAATGTATAATGTTCTTCCTTGACTCATGCTTCACACTTCCTCTAAGTTTCAGGAAAATTGTGACGAAATCTTGCTGACAAACAAACACGTCGCTCCGAAAACATAACCTCTATGGTGAAGGTAATAAGACAAGCTTGTCTTACACCAGAAGGGTCAATTCAAAGGTTCAAACCAACATTAATTGATTTTATTTTGGTCATTTGAGTGCAGTGGAACAAGCTGTAAACACAACACTGACATATTATCTCTTTAGAAAAACAAACCGTTGCCTAATTCCACATCCAGTTGGCCACTTTTGAAGCTCTGATTTGGTGTTTACCAAGTTTTAAAGAAACATATCTGGCTCTTTAGCTGCTTAATGTTCCTTTTTATGTTCTAAAGCGAGTCGCTAACTTTGTTTGCCGCTTGGTGGCGTTCAGTCGGGTTGTTTAGAGGTTGATGACGTGAGCAGTGAGACCAAAACATTAAAGTTAATGGCTAAAAAAAAAAAGAAAACAGTGATGAAAGGTGCTAAAACGCTCCTGAAAGCTGAGATAATTCTCTGTGGGCTTTTTTTTACTACAGACGACACCTTTTGACATCCCATCTAAAAAAAGTAACCAATAACTCCTGTGAAAAGCCCCATATAGCCTGTTTAACTAGTTTATTTATAGTCCTATCAACGGTTTATTGAGACACAGGTTGTTTGTACAGCCATAAGCCAGCCGAGCTCAAATCATCGTGAAGGTTTACAGTTGGTCATTAGCATCTAAATCATCTTGATGATAAGAGAACCCAGTTAAGAACAACAATGCTGCTTTACAAGCGTCCATGTTTTATGTTTGAGTCTTTATTGTCAGCCACCGCAGTGACGAGCAGCTCCTCCTGATGCATTCCAGCCTGAGATTCCTCTTTTCCTATTAACCCAGCTTCTCATTGAGACTCTGCTGCTCTTCCCCTTTTTCTCCCTTCATGCTTCTTCTTTTGGTTTCTCTATTTAGCTCATGAAAGAGCTTTGTCTTTACATACTTTCTCCTTTCAAGTTCCTTTTCAAAATCCCCCTTCTTTGCTCTCACTCTGTGTGAGAAGAGGGATCCCGGCTAAATGGGTCACAAAGGGGTCCCTGAACTTCTCGCGGAGAAACCTTGGACTTGGCCCAAGCCTTAAATCACCCCCAAATGTCCCCTGCAGTCTGCTCTGTTCTCTCAGGGTCTCTCCCCCACCCCCCTGCCTTTCCTTCCTTTTTCTTGAGCCCATTTGTGGATTCTCCTGCTGTGGATCTAGATGAGCAAGGCCCTGTTTAGAGCCGCTCATGCAAAGAATGAATGTTAAAGAAGCAACCTAATCTACCTGCTTACATAACGGTGTTAACACCTGAATCTGGCACGATGTCAACGTCTTATCCAAAGGACACGAGCGCTCCGCAAGTCTGGTTGTTTACACCGATCTGGTTTAGTTCAGGGATCGCTCTGTGTTGAGCAATCCAGCGTAATGCATGTGAGAGCAATTAAGAGACCCACATGTAATTGTGCACAATGACGACTGAAGATTTCAATGTCAAAGCTTTTATCATGTGGTTGCAAAAAAAACGCTGAGATCGGAAATGTTTTAATTCTCCAGTCATGTCGCTGTGGTTGAATCGACTCAATAAAAACGAGCTCCGATGGGAACATTGGCTTTGTGTGGGTGTGGATTTGTCTATATGAAAAGAATGTGAGGAAATACTTGTTTTTGACAGAGTTTGGACGCCTGAAATGACTAATCAGGACCATGTTGTCGGGGTCAAACGCAGCATGAACCTGAGAAGACCCTCAAGGTGTGCTCACTTCTGGGAGAAATAGCTCGTGGGAGGAGGCTGCAGAAATGTCTGGACGCCCTCTGAACAAAGAGAAATTATTTGCTTTTGGAAACTGGTGAAATGATGCCAGTTGGTAACTGTGACCGTTGTTCCCGCTTTGCTTACTGTTTTAAAAAAATCTGCCCAACAGCAGTTATGGCAAATTATTCATTGTGCTTGGCAGAAATGAAAGAACTTGTGCTGAGTCGACCACATTACCACCGTATTTGTCAAATTCCTCCAGTCGTAGAAGAGTTCCACTTCATCCGTACAACAATTTCTTTTCTTAAAGGGAAGTATTGTTATGAAGCGCTCAATTCCTGAAGTTTCACTGTTGGTTTTACAGCACGAAAAGAGGTCTTTCTTATCGCTATGTTTATTTTGACACCTTCACTTGAGTCCCAGGTATGCACTGGCATTTGGTGCCAGTCTACCTACTCGTGTGCTTTACATGGACGTCCACAGAGGGCGTTTTGTATTCAGTGGTAGTTTAATATCGTCTTAATCAGCGGTTTCTACATATTTTTAGAGATGGATGACCTCCATGATCAGCTCTGTCCTCTACTCCCTGCAGGTCCTGGCACCGAGCGTCAGTTAACTTTGGCTCGGGCGGTCAGCGGAGGCTCCTGGGCCAATTCTGGCTTCAATGTGTCCATTCACGCGGCCATTCGATCCTCAAACTGGAAGCTGCTGACTGGCTACCCAGGTCAGTATCTTCTGTCCCCCCCCCTAATGACATGTTTAGTCTACGTGGGAAGCGGAAAATCAAAAACACTTGAGCCCCAGAAGCACATTTACTTCTTATCTCTGCTAAAAGTGGTGGAAGAAGTATCCAGATCCTTTACTTGGGAGTAAAAAAGTAAATTCAAAATCGTAATTATGTAAACATACAAAGGTATTATCAGCGAAATGTATGTAAAGTATCCAAAGTAAAATGTTTTATAAAAAATATCCCCTGTACTTTTTAAACCAGTGGTTCCCAACATAGGGGTCAGGCCCCTCCAGAGGGTCACAAGATGAATCTAAGGGGTCGTGAGATGATTAATGGTGATTTTAATACCAAATATGCATAAAAATGTTGTGATATATTGGATAATTTGACCTCTTTGGGCCTCAAACTGTTGTATGTACTTAGTTACTAATGTCCTTCATCTTATTTCCTCCAGGTTGTGACGTTTGGTTTCCGCGGCCCGGACACAATAACTCCGAGTGGCGCTCCTCCCCGGAGGATCCTCTGAAGTCTGTGATGCTGTTTGATATAGAGAAAGATCCAGAGGAGAGGAATGAAGTATCGGATACCTTCCCCACAGTAGTGGAGTATCTCCTCAGTAGACTCCACCAATACCAGACAAGTGCTTTGCCGATAAACTTCCCCGACAATGACCCCAAATGTGACCCTGGCACCACTGGAGCCTGGGGACCCTGGGCTTAGATGGTCATGATGAAGGATGTAGCACTTTGTTTACTGTGAATTACAGCAGCAGGAATCTCTTCTGTGGAGAAGAAGAGACGTTTTACAGACATTTAAATGTATGATGAGTGGATTTGAATGCATTTCAACTAAAACCCAGTGAGTTTAAAAGCAGATCCGGATCATGGGGCGGATTCACGCGTTATTTTTAACTTTTGTTTACATTCCCAGACAGGACATTTGGCCTTGGCGGAGGTCTTCGTTCTCCGAGTGACCTTCTAGTTCACTATGTGACCAACTACATTCTTTACCTTTTCAGCAACCAATGGAGAAACTCCGTCATTAACTGACTGATACTGCCGTTATAATGGATCTGTGTCTAAGCTCTTTCAGAGGTTTAGTTAAAGCGACTGTGTAAACGCTGTTTGTTCCACATGTTGCTGATTTGTAAAGACTATACCTCCCTGCTGTTTCAGGTATTTGCTCTTCATCTATCTGCCGTTGAGAAGCTGCAGGCGCTTCGTATGCGTCAAAGACAACGGCTATATTTCCCTGTGGTGTCTTGTTGGACGTTTTTAAGGATTTTACAGGAGAGAACAAAATGTTAGATGTGTTCAGAGATGCACATGATGTCATCAATATCGTCATCAAACCCACAGAGAGATATCAGAAGACTCCCCTCAGCCCTGCAGTGTTTTAGCACCTTTTAGCTCATTGTTTTGGTTCATTCTCAACTCATCTGCTTCTTTTCTATCAGCAGCAGGAACTTATTTTAAAGCTCTGGTACGCTACCGCTACAAGCACCAAACCGCAGATGACCAAAGTTAGTATCCAGCTGCCGGTTGGTGGAGACTTATAGCAGCAGGTTAAATCTTTCTATAAATGAAACCAATATTTAAATATACATTTTCTACAGACTGTTTCACTCAGCTCATGCTATTCAGCCTCCTGCGCAGTCTGTGGACATCCATTAGATCACGAAGAACAAACTGCTGGACAAAATGTCTTTAGGGAACTATACGTGATCCAATCACAGAGCAATGTACACGATAATGAGGCCACATTTAGCATAGACATAGCTAAAGGCAGAGTGAATACATTCACCAGGTTATCAGAAACATGACTGATAATGTTGCTAAGCTACTGTTTGCTAAGAGGAGCTCTGTAACGTGATGTCAGTGTTGTGTTTGCATCATTGCATTGACCCTAAATAGCAGAAATGTCTTTTCTATACTTTTTTCCCCCCTTAAGTTAATTGTGGACACTTTGTAAGTGTCCACTGGTCAAAGCTTATGATGTGTTTTGTGCAGGAAAACAAACGATATATAATAAAGTTGTGAAGTTTGCAGTAAAATGTTTTGTGAAAGACTGAAACATGGTGAATCTGTGCGCTAATATTCAGCTAATTGTAAAAGTGCTTAGTTTTTACTTGTTCCCCTTCCAGTTTCCCTAAAGCTAAAGAGGATGTGCTCGGTGGGTTAGCTGTGTATTTCTGTTTAGAGGTTGAATGTGAGGAATTTCTTCACAAGCACTTCACGTATCCCTCTTGTTATGGCTTCAGCATTAACTCCCACATGCCAGTCATTCATGAATGCACAGTTCTCAAGGGGAATGATATAAAGTTATAGTAATACATCTTATATCTCTATATACACACACTCATAGAAAGCAAACCTACTAAAGGGTAGAAATATCTGATACTTGCAAATATTTGCATATTTGGAATTTAACAGGAGAAACTAATTTCCTTAATACGTCCACCCTCTTTGACCTTTGCCCTCTTGGTGATTGACCCTCCACTGGCAGCAGCATGCAGACGACCACAGGAAACGCTCCCTGCAGAGAGTGGGCGGCCCTGTCCTAATGTGGGCTGTGAACCTTAACCTGCCATGTGCATTGATTGGCAGCTGAGCAAGGCAACCAACCACGCTGGTGACTGTGGAAAGCAGTCGGGCTGTATAGAGTCAGATGTCACTGACTCCTGTTTCCTTTATAAATGTGTATTCTTTGAACAATTATTAGACCTATCACCAAAGCTGTGTTGTTGCTTTTAATGCTGTAGTTTGTTCTAAACTGTTCGTACAGTTTGATATGAAATGGTAAGATGGATATGAGTCCATCAGTATAGGAATAACTGGACATTTTTGGAAAATGAGCTTTCTTTTCGAGAGTTAAATGAGAAGATGTCTGTGCGCTGAATATGAAGCTTCCACCAGGAGACTGTTAGCTTAGCTTAACGGGGGAAAGCTAAGAAGTAGTGTGATAAATAACCTCCCGTAAAACCATATTGTTTTGTTTTTTTACACGTTAGTTTTTGTTCAGATTAAACTAAAGATTTTGGGTGGGCTGATTTTCTTTAGACTGAGCTCGGCTAGCTGTTTCCAGTCTTTGTGCTAAGCTAACTTCATGTGTAACAGGCGGACTTCTTATCTAAATATTGAGTGGTTTGACAAATCAACTTTAACCCTAAGTCCACTTCCCAGCTTTCTCCGGAGCTTTCATCTGTATCACGTGGTCTTCATCAGTGGATGGAGTTTGCTCTGTTGACATGTGAGCTCAGTCGCTGTAATGATTTCATCCATCACACTTTTAGGACTTCTGATCCTCACAAGTCTTGACTGCTTGTGTGAAAGTGTTGAAAGCTCTGGAAAAAGCCAGTAAGTGGACCTTGAGTTGGGATTTTTTATTTTTTATAATCAAAACTATTGTTTCCAAGCCCCCGAATGAACTGCGATGCTTACTTAATGAGCGGCTTTTGAGATTTGAGGTTGTATGTCACTGAATTATTGATTTAGGAACAGTCCTCTCCATATGGCAACTGTGTGATGCCACTTACATGCTTAAACTACTAAATCTACTTTTTATTATCTTGCTTTTTAAGAATAAGTGAAGTCTTATTTTGAGTAAGTGACTGTATAAACTCAAGTGTATATATGCCTTTAAAAAAAAAAAGAGAATTTCCTACCAAAGTGGCTGTTAAATGGAATATGAACTGGGATTTCGGATGACTACCAGAATACCACACGATTATTTTATGTTTCTGAGAAAGCACTTCTGACATTGCTGAGGCTACAAATTTGTCACTCGCTTGTTCTGTTAGTTTACTCTACAATCACAACTGTGCATTTAAAGATGATGGGATAGCTCACTTAATTAGATGTTGCCACTTCATCTAAACCTCGAGGCCTGTGAGTTTCTCAGCTCAGCAGCTCACCGCTCTTGCACTTCTCATACCCCGTTTGTGGTGAACTTCCCCTCCTCACCAGTTATTCCATCTTGTCATTATGAGTGTCACAACTCGTCTCCTCCTCAGATTTTTCTCCAAGTGGTTTTGGTGTGTCTTTCACACTTAATCCTGCTCTTTGACTCTTGCCTGTGAAGTCTTCCTCCCTGAGTGACAAACACACTCTGATTTGCTTCTGCTGAATCAACACTGGGATTCGGCGGCTCTGACGTCGCCCCGACCCTTTTTTGTTTTTTCAGCTGTGACAAAGCTATGTGTGCCACCAGTGTGATGCTCCTGAAAGATATGACGGGCGTAAAAGATATGACAGCCGGCGTGAGGCTCAGATGTTCGGATGGTGAGCACATGTGGGCTGCCACCCTTGATTCCCCTCTGGTATGTCCACAAGGAGACATCGAAGGTCTCGGAGTGAAGTGGGACTGGAATTCCAAACAAGATTGTGTCTCTCTGCTGCCTGCCTGTGAAAACAGATTAAAATCATACTGACCAGTGCAGCCAGGAATGCGTTGAACCTTGATCCTCGAAAGGGGGGAAATCCGACAGCTCATCACACCTCACAACAAAAAAAGAAATAGAAATCCCTCCACAAACACAGATAAAAGATCACATTCAAAGACTTGATATGTTATTAACATTTAGTTTCTGATCCACTCTCTCTTATAGCAGAAGGTGCAACTTATCTCGCTTGTTCCTTAATCACTTTTAAGTGACAGAAACGCTTCAGAAGATACAAACTCTCTTTCTTCTTGGCTCATATTGTGATAACAGGTATTTATCTCACTATACTTCCCTTATCTTATTCCCAAAGAGTCACACTTTAGATTTAATCCCACAAATTACAAAATATTTAATAACCGGTAGGTACAAGGTCAGAAGCAAAGGGAATAATATTTGGTATTTTATGAGTCATTTGGTCATAAACTAAAATATTGGACACATTTTAAGTTTGACCATCCAGGACATTGAACCCAAAGCTCCATTACTGTTCTCCAATTTTATCTTAATTTTAAAACAACGTAATTTTCCATCGTACGTGATGATTTTAAGATAAATAATAAAACATATTTCATAGAAACATCAAAAGCGTCTTTTCACCCAGCAACAATGTTACCGTACCCTGTAAGTATTAAGTAAGTCATTACAAAGAATATTATATATATAATAACTCCTTTTCCCCCTAACCTCTCCCCTTCATAGTACATATTTATCCAGGTACAAGTACCCACTAAGTACTTTATTGAATCCTCACATGAAGTCATTACTCTGTAATTTATGGGCTTTAATAGCAAACCAAACCTAATCTTCCCAATTGTTCCCAGTCAGTGGAACCAGTGAGAGTTTACAGTTCATTCAGATCTCAGGATGGGAAACAAACACTGCGTTTATTGGATGAATTCAGTATTATATTAGTGTTTCTATTGTGCTTTCATTCTGACTGTCAAACCGAAGGTCAGCCAGGGTTAACAATGATCCCGGGAAGTGGTGGATAACATCAGGGCTGTTATTATTGACAACAAGTGCCAGAAACTCCCAGACCAAGTCATGAGACTTCCCCCTTGTGTTTTCACTGCATCCGAGTCTCATTCGACTGACCGAGGAGCGCAAATAAGAGGGCACCGAGGCCCTGGCTCCAGTTGTTCACCCTCCTAGTCACAACAGCCTCAAAATAGGCCATTCACACTCGTTCACTGTCGTGCAAAGCAGGCGTGAATATACAAAAGTTGCACCATTCCTGCACATCCTCACTCTGAATTTGGCAAGAATAAAAAGACTGGGGGAGATGGTGCATGCAGAGACGCATGTCTGGGAATAAAGTCTGGCTTTCTGCCGGGCGGCGTATAGATGTTGGACCTGAATAGATATTTAGCTTTCAGAATGTGAGCAATCTGCATTGACTGGTGTGCGCGGTGAGCCTTTAGCTCAGCTGCTCAGCCTCCCAGTAAAGGTTAAGACTCAGATTTAGAGAGAATGTGACATGTAGACTCCACCCAAATGTAAATGCTATACTGTGTGGATAGCTTGATTTAAGGGTGAGTGATGATCAGAGATGCTAAGGCAACAACTGCTTTACATAGATGCAGAACATGTTCAATTATAACCGGTCACTTAATACATTTAAAGAGGAAATAAGAGCAGAAATAATATGAGACTCGGTATTGTAGTTTGCAAATTTCAGCCTGTAAGACTGAAGTCTTAAAAAGTCTGTGGAGACGACAGCATCTTAAATTAAATAATCATATTCAAGCTTTATAACCTCTTAAGTCCTAAACGCCTAAAATAGAATCAGGAATAGCTCTTCAACCATAAAGCTGATATGCATATCTCTGGTATTCTTTGGTCCAATCCTCTTTAATTTCTACTTAAATTGTACTTAAGTACTTGAGTAAATCCCATGATGGGAACCTTCAGGGATCAAACACTTCAATGGGAGACATCTTGGTTGTATGCAGCTGTATATTCCTTTATTTTAATTGCAAATAAACACATTTCATCGCCTCCATCGGACACAGCCCATTCACATATTTTCTGATCACATATAGTGCCATTACATATGTGTTCTCATGAGTCTGCAGTGATTGGTGGATGTGGGAGGGAGCTAACGGGGCAGGCACTCCCTCCCATCCCGACTGTAGTCCGTCTGGGGGCCGAAGAGGAGGACAGAACCATTCATTCTTCTGTGGTTCCCGGAGAAAACGTGGAGGATGAAGAAGACACACACTGAGGGGAAAAAATAAACGTCAGGATCAACTTAATCTGCACAAAGAAGAAGAAGAAGACGCAAAAACATCCTGCTGGATTTCAGAGGCGTCGCTTTAAAAAAAAAAAACCGCACCGCCAGCAGTTACACGTAAGTGCTCACAACTCTGTCTTAAAACGACTTTTTCTGCAACAACCATAGAGAGATTATTGTTCTGTATAAAACACTTATAAGTGGATGAATCTCAGCCTCACACTTGGTGACTTTCACCCGAGTGTGTCCACGTTGTTTCTTTAGTTGCTTGTGAAGGGGGAAACTCGTGGCAGGGAAGCCGAGCAGGCTGATGCTTTCCAGGCACCGCAGCAGCGCAGTGCGCCCCCCTGATCTGTGGGAGCCATTCAGTTCATATCTGTGTCCCCAACATCTCTCAAGAAACTGAGCATGCACATGCTATAACACAATGGACTAATACAAGAACGGAAATGGGTTTTTAACGTGGACTCAAGAGTCATAATAAATCCAAAAATACCCAATTCATTATAATGTTATTAGCACATTTTCCCATTTGAGCAGCTTAAACACTTTCACTTAAGAAATCAATCAAAAATAGTCGCTGATTCTGCTAATTTCTTATCAATGAATCAGCTCTGATGGAAATAATCATTAGTTGAAGCGGTTGTATGCAAAGTACAACCGTAAAAACATTTTCTTTACTTTAATTCATCTATTTTGTCCTACCATGTGCATTGTTACCCAGTAAAAGTCGTATTAAAGATGGAAAGACACATATATGGGACATTAAAACTCTTCTTTAGTTTATAAATGGTGGAAAATGTCTATTAAAATGTCTCCAAAGCTCAAGATAATGTTTCCAGAAGTCTTGTTTTGTCTGAGCAACAGTCAACACCCATATTTATGTAGTTTACTATCAAATAAGAAAAAGAAAAGAAGCTGAGAATCAGGTATTTTATATTTGTTATCTTGTAAAATGACTCAAATGTACCTATTAATCAGCTAATTCTCACTCAAAGCTCTACATGAAGCCACCTTTTTATTTTCCACCAGCCCTATAAAAAGCACCATTAACCCCAAACACCTGATCCTGGCACTGCATGTCAGCGGATATATGGAAGGTCTAAGGTTGCTCTGCTATTGTAACTTCAAGAGAAAGTCTGTCACTGCTCCTGACAAAGTGCAACACAGATTCTTGTCTTGTGTTTCAACCGTAAACCTGAGAACAGGTCCCACCTGTAAACCTGTGTTTGTGTGTGTGTGTGTGTGTGTGTGTGTGTGTGTGTGTGTGTGTGTGTGTGTGTGTGTGTGTGTGGAAGAGAAAGGGCTCATGGGGGCAGAGAACTTCTCCTTACACTATATGAAGTCACAATGTCACCAAAGTCAGGAACACTGTTGCGTATATTGCATAACGAGAGCCCTATTTTGCTTTTTCCCCAACAAGCAGTATTTATTTTCCACGTGTGATGCTCTTTATTGCGATGTTTTAATAGACACAGTGTTCATGAGGGATGTAGTGTTTTTGTTCCAAACCTCAGTCACTGATTCTTTGTGGTAGGAAAGATCAGAGCCATATGAACTGTCTTTTTCCACATGGAATTCGCTTTCTCTCTGCAACTAGATTAACACTATAGATGTCACTTCAGCTTTTTGTTGTTATCGTAAATTGAACGTGCTAAATTGTTGTAGTTGAATGTATTGTTGTCACTTCAATACCAGCTGCAAAGTGTGCAGCAGTGCAGCGTGGTCTCGGTCATGACTATATTCTGTAATTAGCTTGAGCCATTTCTTTGTAATTTCTCTTTTTTTTGTGTGTTTTTTTTTTTTTAAGGCACGCAACTGAACTTCAGATGTTTAAATGATGCTTAGGTCATCACTGAATGAGTGACTAGCATTAAAGATGGCGGTTTGTTGGAGTTCACTGTCAGGGATTGCCAGTGGTTTTGAGTTAATGTGCCTGTGCACGTGGTCCCTCAGGGCTCCGTGTTTGGCCCATTAAAGTCCGGGCTTCATTCATTACGACCCTCCGTTTAGGCCACAAGAGAAGTGTGTTCCTCTCTCTTGGCAGCATGGCAGCGCAGATGCTTTTGGAAAAGTTATTTTAAGTCATTTTTGTAAACTCTCCTTTCCTAAACAGAATGATAAACTTTCAAAGCATGGAAATAAAAAATTACCAGCCTCCTATTTTTTTTTGCCCGGTGCACATGATGTACTTGGTGAAAAACGTTTACTACTATGCCATTCCTGCAGACCACATCATCTGCCTTTCGTGCTTCTTCGTGAGCTTTGATCTCAGTGCTTTTGTCATTAATCCAGGATGCTGGCTGCAGTTTATGGGATTGGGTCAGTACATGTCTCCTCGTGTGAAGACTTTATCATTGGAGGATTTGATCTTCATCTTCTCCATGCCTTTCGATCCTAAACAAACACTTTTATGTGTCTGTGAGCGTAAAACTTCACTGCTGATGGAAATCAGACCTGGGCACTATCACTGTGTGCTTGAAACCAAAGCCAGGGCCGCGGCGTCGCCGTGACCAGAGTGTGAAATCCACAAATTGAACGGCTGCTCCTGTGTCAGAGGTTAAACCAGATGACTCCGGCCGGCTGGGACTAACATCTGGAATACAGTTTGTTATAGCGAAGCCCTGCTGTGGATATCCTCCAGTGTAGATGGCCCTGATAACGAGGCTGGTTTATATGCATCGTATTTCCTCAGACTACTGTTGCACTTGTACATGAAGTTTGAATATTCACTTTCCCAGCAACATCTGTTTTGTTTTTTTTGGCTCATTATTTCACTTCACAGTGTTGGTTTGTTTCTCAATCAGTGCGGTCAATAAAACGTTCAACAGGAGCATCCAGGAAGTGTTTTTAATGAAACCAACACATCACCAGAAGTTTTATTTTTTTAAATACACGTCTTACTGCCCTAAAGGTTGTTTATTTGGCTTTAACATTGATGTAAAGCAACGAAGGCGGTCTTAAAAATTCAGACGAATCTTAACTGGGTCGCATTACGTTATAACGTTTTCCGTTCCAAGTGAATTAAAAGCAGCCGTGTGTCCGAGTTTGTTTCTTTTTTTAAATAGAGCCGCTTCAGAGATGGTCTGTTTCACCACGCCTGGAAAAGTCTGTGTCACAGTCTGAAAAGCTGTCAGTTTAAAAACTAAGGCGAGTTTGAAGTCATTGGAACAAACGTAATTTGCTTGGATTCAGTTGAACGTAACCAATGAATCCATAAACTGAACTAACGGCTGTTCCCTCGCTTTGAGTCGCATGCTAACGCGAATGTAACGCTGACGCGGTTTTATCTCGTATTTACCTGAGTAACGATTCATTTAACAATATGTAGTTAAATACACCTGTGCACAAGATTCTCCGTTCATGTATTGTGATTGTGATATTTGACATGTTATTTAGTTCTCATCTGCTGACTGTCAAAACAAGTCATATTACAATTAGATTTGAATAACAGCGGAACATTTAGGGCTTCTGTTACGAAGTATATGAAGAGATCCCACACACAGAACTTTGTTATTGTACTTTCATATCATAACATACCCACGTGACCGACATTAGCTCAGTTTGGGGATTCATAATGTCGGTTTTGGTAGCTTTCCAATTAATTGCCCATCCCTACGTCCTGATTCTCATTCGGGTGGTGTTCGATCAGCCTCTGTGTTTTCATGGCACTTGCTGACTTCCTGTTGTTTTACCCCCTGTCAGAAAACAAGAGCTCAAACTACGTCACGTCCTTGTGAAATGTGACGGTGTCCAGCAGCGTTTATGTGATGACCTTTCTCATGTGGCCTCTTCTTCCAAACCCTCCACAGCCCTCTGTATGATAAGGAACTTTCTTCCTCTCTACGTGTGTGTGTGTGTGTGTGTGTGTGTGTGTGTGTGTGTGTGTGTGTGTGTGTGTGTGTGTGTGTGTGTCCCTCCATGTGGGGCGGTCATGCACACTGATTAGATTAGGCAGCGCTGGAGCTAATCACCCTTCTCTCTCCTCTCCCCTGCTATTCCTCGCTCCCTTATTTTCTCCTCCTCTATCCCCGTCCTCGGGGCCTCCCTGTGGCTCCCGGAGATGAGCCTCTCCTGGGGGTACATCTACCTCCAGCGGCTCTACAGTCTGCTGTTTACTGGGAAACCAGCAGGGTGGGGTCCTCCACAATAACAAAGCCCTCACCCTACACTTGGCCCCTCTGTCAATTGAAGGTAGGCATAGAAAGAAAGAGACATCCACAGAATGACTTGTTTAGGGGCAGGGGGGGGGAGCAGGACCCTCCTGTCGGGTGAAATGAGGAGAAAGAATCTGCGGCGGGTTTTGTTCCATTATGGCGAGCTGGGGGTCAGTCTCAGGGGAATGCACGGCAGACGGACGGTGGGTTCTGCAGCTGCACGCCCCCCCAGCACTTTATCTCGTCCCTGAGCAACTGCCGGCTCATTAAACTCTGCTGCGTGTGTTCAATTCCTTTCAGTTTATGTCTCTTAGTCAGCGTTGCATCTCTCGTTTTTCCTTCCGGCCGTGTATCCGGTCTTTTTTTAACCAGCTAATGTTGTATCAGACGTGTTTGAATATTGATTAAGCTGGAGCTGGAGTCACTCAGGGACCTCAGCCCCACTGCTGTATGCTAATGATGAAAGGTTATGACCCACCACAATAGGCAGTCTGTGTGTAATGTGCGATAAGGCGGTATCATATGCTCAGTTTGGCTTGGGTCATGGAAAAGGCTTTAAGCCGCATGAACCAGATTACACAAGATTGTACATTGTGTTTGTGTAACCGCTGAACGTCATAACTTACTTTCATTTTGCACGTTGTTCCCAGTTTATATTAGAAGAAAACTACAAAGAGATGGAGACCATGTTACCTATTTAAAGAAGGGTTGCAGCTAATTATTATTTTCATTATCAATTCTTTGATTGTCTTTTGGTTAAAGAAATTACACTTTGGGAAATGTTCATTTTCTTGCCAAAAAACGAGATTACTGCGTCTGTAGTCTGTATGCTAATTATGAAGCTAGAGCTAGCAGTGTGTTAGCCAGCCAGCAAAGACTATACAAAGGAAGGAAAATAGAATACCAGCACCGCTACATTTCACCAATTAATGTTATATCTTGTTTGTTAAATCCGTACACAATGTAAAAACGACAAAGGTAACACAAAGTTATGCACTGGAACTCCTGCTTCCATCTTTATTCCAAGCTAAGCTAAGCTAAACTAAGCTAACCGTGTGAGAGTGGTGTCATATTGTGTCATATTGAACTATTCCTTTTAATAAAAAGTCTACATTTAGTGGAAAATGTAACGTTCCCAGTCAAGGTGACATTCTTTTACATAATAAATGACATTATTGATTAATCAGTTATGAAAAATGTAATAATTGGGCGTTTTCTCTTGTTGTAACAAAGCCCTGCTGTGGATGTAATCCAGTGTTAATGGCCCTGAACACAAGACTGGTTTGGTCATTACTTCACCACATGGTATTATGTGGTAAATTAAACGACACATCGGAGGTTTATAAAAAAACAAAATATATATAAAAGCATCTTGTTGCCCTAAAGATTGTTTATTTGGCTATAAAATTGACGTCACCCGAGGAAGACTTAACTGTTAACTGGGTCACATTACGTTCAGATGAGTGGAGCGAGAGAGAGGTCGTGTACGCAGAGTGAAATATCTCTTGTCTACGTTTTGTCGCGCATGTTTGATCAGATATGCAAGTTTTCCACTCTAACAGACAAGTGTTTGTCTATGTTTCTTCTTTCTGCTTGTCTAAAATCAATCGACTGAACAACTCCATCGTCATTCGGCGGGAACTTTCGATCGCATGACTTTAGTTTATCGCCTTGTCATACTGGTCAAGCTTACACTTCTTCTACTTCACTGTTAATCCTCAGAGGTCTGATCCCCCGTGTTTGGGTCCTGGTTTCACCGGCACCATGGAAACCCTATTTTTGGTTTGGACTGGCAGACGGTCACCGCTCATTACCACGACTGCACCACTGTTCGCCAGAGAACAGCAGCCGGACCAACGGCTATAACGCTCCCTCTGTCTCTCTCTGCATCCAGCCGTGGCACATTTTAATAGAGGTGACTCATGCTAAATATAAAGCAGGTCAATTGTTTGACCTAATCCTGCTCACATTACTAACTGTATTCACAGTAGTTGACCGTTTCCCCCCCGTTAGTAACTGTTTTTCCTTCTCCCACAATATTCCATTTTTTATTGACAATGATAATGTTGATATAGCATTTGAATTTAGGGTTTTTAGAAAATGGGTAGCTAGAAATGATTCTGCTTTTGTCTACCTCTGTCTGTAATGAGCTACCCATTTTCCTATTGCTATATCAACATTATCAGACTGTTATTCTTACTCCCTTTCTATTTGGTTCTAGAAAAGTTAAAGCTTTTTGTGGAAAGGCTTTAGCAGAAGGCTTTAGTGTAAAACTCTTGTGTTAACTTTTTGTGTAAAACCTGGGAAACTTCTGGCCGAACGTCTCCTCTAATCTTCCCTTCCGCTCGCCGAGCAGAGGTCTGTCTAATGGTCTGTGCAGCTGTGAATTGATTTGTAGTGTGAGGGCTCTCCAGGTGAGGGTGACCACTCCACTAAACTGGGATGGTGTAATGTTACAGCACCTGTGGGACCACACGGTTACAAGCTTTCAGTACAAAAACTAGCCTTGTTGTACCATCGTCTTTCCTCCAACGCTTCATGGGTAAATTAGGAGATTTTATACCACAAGAAAGACTCCGCTTCTCAGCTATGATCTTAAACGAGATCAAACGATACACCCCGAAGCTCCAGCCAGTATAACAAGCTGATATGAACGGACGTAATTGAATTTAACCGGTATTTGCCAGGCTAGTTTCCCAGCCACAGGCTCGTCAACAGATGCATCCTGTTTGATTCAATCTCAGGTATGATCAGCAGCGACATGGCTCCGGTTAAATAAACAGTTTGAGGTTCAGCTCGGAGCCAGGAAAGCATCTTTGCAACAATAGTTCACTGCCGTTGTGATGCTTCTGCAAGCAGTGCTTCTGTTTCGTATTTATTCCCAACCGTCTCTATTTGGTTGACCTTTTGCTTGGCCTCGCCCAAAGCCTTCATAAAACATGCATACTTGCAGGGAATGAGGCATTTCTTTGTTTGCCGTTGTCATTTGGGGCGGCCCTCAACAGCTAAGTGGTATTTGCACATCTGAAGCCAGCAGGGATTACGCCGTCCCTCGCTGCATGGTGAAGGGAGAGTAAACACAGGCACAAGAAAAGTGAATCACAGAGGGCAGAAATAATAGTGTGAGCGCGGCATAAAGGAAAAACAAGCTTCAGAGTAGAAAAAGAGAGAGAAGAGCAAAGGGTAGAAAATAAAAGACAGAGAGAGAGAGAGGAGGAGAAGGTAAAGCTTTTGTTTCACAATTAAGTGGAGCGGCTGTGGGTCAGACATCTGTGATCCATCTCCCAGGGGCGTCTGGAGCTGCCTTTGTACCCTCCCTGCCTCTGTCTCCCCCTCCTTCGTCTCCCCCCCGCACCCCCTCCACCAGCACCGCGACTTCCCTTTGACAACCTCACTGCCCCAGAGATCATCCGCTCTGGGGGGAACCACTTTTTTAATAGCTGCCTCTGACCTCCATCCATTATTCTGTCCATCTGTCCAAAAGTTACTTTGGAGAGGTTCGGATCCACTCTGATATGGTTTAGTTCCCTTTCTTTCCACAGTGAGCTGACATCTTTGATTACTAAACAGAGAGCATTTGGCAAACAGTCTTCAGAGTGCATACATTTGCTGTTTATAAAGGTGTAAAATGAAGCCTTTAACAAACACGGCGGGTTGGTGAACACAGCTGCCCGAGATGATAAAAGTGTAAACCTTTTCTCTCCTCATTCCAATTTTTCTATAATGTAACATGACGACCAACTCCACTGAAGGATTGTAATTTAGAAACGTTTATATTTTAATGACAAAAGAACTTGTATTTAACGTGAATTGTTCATGTCTGGCGGAGTCCCGATCCATACTTATGTCCACATCAGAGCTGATGCCACTCCAGTAGATCAGATTAAAGCATTACCATTGCAACCATTAAGTAAATAAAGTAAGTGTTATTTTGAGGACCACCTGACTTTAAAGGGTTGTTTTACCCAAATTACGCATTTCTTCCTCACTTACCTTCAGTGGAATCAGGCCACAGACGGGGAGTGTCAATGTATTTTCTTACTGGAACTACTTTCCACTGAGGAAATAGTCCCTATCAAAACTGTCGACATTGTGCTTTTGTTTCTCCAACGAGATGTTGCCGATAAATTATTCAAATGTAATTTTTTATTGCTGTGAGGATCACACAAAGAAAACGTGTTCACCGCTCTTGTATTGGGGTGGAGGCTCAGGGATCTACTTTGTTGTATTGTGGACTAACTGAACATGCAATGTGTCGGACTATAAAACTTTCAACAGCTAAATTCAGGCAGTTTAATTTGCAGGCATGCACTTCCCAGATCATGTAAACACTTACCGTCTTCTCAGGATGGTTAGGCGCATTAAAGCGGCCGTGATGGCCGTGTTGCTGCAGAGACATTAGATTCCTCGCGGCCAATAGCCCGTGACACTAAGTGGGAATCTTTATCACTGTGGGTTCACAGGTTCAGAGGCTAGACAGGAAAGATGATGCCTCTGAAAAACAATTACAGACATGATAACACAATTTGGTGAGACTGCAGCACATATACCGTCCTGAAAGGAGGGCTGTGTGTGTGTGTGTGTGTGTGTGTGTGTGTGTGTGTGTGTGTGTGTGTGTGTGTGTGTGTGTGTGTGTGTGTGTGTGTGTGTGTGTGAGAGTGAGAGTGAGTGAGTGAGCTCACGTGAAACCCCTTTGCCGATTATGTCTGTCATCATGTCTGGGAGAAACTTGGCTCTTATCCAATCCAGAGAAATTACCCTCCTATCCACATTAAAGAGCACTTAATACACCTGTCTGTTATCATATAGATAGAGGGAGAGACCTTTTAGAGACCTCAAGGACGACTTCTCCACATCTGAGCAAAGAAAACAAGATAAAAGTCATATGTTTTTTAATCTCCTCTTCCTCTTTGATTCCATACCTGGTGTTTTTCTACCTTTTTTTTAAAAGCACATTATCTCTAATAAAAGATATGAAGCAGCTGGATGATGCAGCTGCAGCCATCTGTTGTGTTTAACGTTGAGCTCACAGACTAATCACTGCAAGGTGATGTCATCTCTGTGTGCGGTCTGTGGTTTACAGGCAGGACACACACATGCATGTATGTATATGCATGCATGTAGGCACACACACACACACACACATGAGAGGAAATTGGATGGAGTTTGGATAATCATTGCATTAGTGCAGAGTGTGTAATCAGCATGCGCCCGAGGGAGTGAAAAGCACCTTGTGTTTTTACTTTACAGTCCCGGTCCTTTTGTAACGTCCGGTGCTGCAGCGTTAAGTGTTTTTTTTGTGGAGGTGGAAAGGGGTGTGTGCTTGTGTCAAAGGGAATTAAAGGGCTAACTGAGGAGATAGAGCTGGACGTCAGTGGTGCGATGTCATCTGAAAGGGACATAATGTCACAGAGGATCGATTTCTATCTACAGATAATCATTTTAAAGAACTCTAGGAATAAATGGTCTTATTTAAAAAGACTTCAGAAGATAAATCTTTGTTTCTCTGAAGAACCGCATTAAAAACTAACATAAAAACTGTTAACTAGCAAGAAACACCCAATTACTCAGTTTAATATTTGGTTATGTGCAGCGCTAATTCATTTACTTTAAAATTCTCGGCCAATTGTGAGTGAATTCAGCAACTATGTGTTTTGTTTTAAACCGTAACGGATTTGCTCCGACTCATTGCTCTTCTTCATGGCAACAGAGGTTCATGGGTATTGTAGTATTTAGAACTCTCCATGCCAAGATGATGGGACAAGACAATTGGTGGCCAAAACATACATTTATAGAAGCGTTGCATCGTCCAGGAGAGTCCTGTATGTCCCTGTTCAGTGCCATTGAGGATATCGACACAACATATCTTTATGAGACTCATCATGGCTGTGAAACAGCATTGTTTTTGGCTCCCAATCGCAGTCAACAGGTCGAGCTCGCACCTAAACCCAAAGTGGAATCTGCACAGGCTCCAGAAACCCGACGGTTTTTTCCTCCTCTCTTTGAAGAGCTCCTGGCAAGGCTTTCAAAGCCCCTCTGTCTCAGCGCTGCCTCCTAAAATAATGTGCGGTAAATGTAATACAGCTGCCCAGATGAGCGGGAACCGACGATGCTTATTATTCTCAAAAGCTTTTTATTTTTTTTTACTCACCGTGCTTCACTGTTTTACGTTTTACACGACAAAGTAAAGCATCATTATCGACTGCCATGTATTTAATTTAGGACTGGAAATATTGTCCCACATGTACGACACTGAATCCACTGAGCGGTTCATGTGGTGCTGATGCAGCAACAGTTTGATAGTCCTGTAAAAATGTTCCAGTGACACACACACACACACACACACACACACACACACACACACACACACACACACACTGGCCGCTGAGCACAATGATGAAGTCATTGTTGGTCGAGTCTGTTTTGTATCGTATGAATAGACAGCAGCTGTAATGCACATTGATGCTTCCAGCCTTGATGAGATAGTGGGCTTACACTTCCAACCTGTGTTGTGTTTCTATAAACTCCAGAACCAGATGTTAACACACACACACACACACACACTTTAGATGAACTTGTTTTTGATGTTTGAGATCAGGTGCACAAGCACATCCGTCTGTATTTGCGATGTTTCGATGCTCTTTAAATATTTGCTCACGGCTCCTTTGGGCCACTTTGTCTGAACGCTTTGCAGAAGCAGTGCATTACAGTGATTAGTGTTCGAGTGATTGGGTCTGGGTACTGGCTGCTTCCTAACACCTGTGTTGTATATGTTAGCCTGAGGGAGGGGGCGGGGGAGCTCCTGCGCTGGTGATTTTAATGAGAATGCTCTCTGTTTAGCCTCACATGCCTCTCATTACTGCTCA